>NC_090868.1:6110000-6410000 GCF_024217435.2 Syngnathus scovelli
CAGGACCTTAACAGGTGCTGCTGTTTTTCTTCTCTGCACCCTGACAATAACTGCACTTAGTGAGATCTAGACTGACTATCCACAGCAAAAGGCACTCACTATCTGAGACAGACTATCAAAAGCTCTAAAGTACCAATGAGGTGCAGTCATACAAATTTGATCTAATCAATTATTTTGCTGTACATCAGGAGCATATAACATCCATTCACTTCTAAAGCAGCAGTGTTGTGAATTTGTAATATGAGCCAGATCCATTTTGTGAACCTCAATTCATTCATTTTCCACCAGTCTGCCAGGCACCATACAAGGATGAGAATTTTGGCGGGTTTCCGACTTTTTCAGACCAAAAAAAACAGTCTCGAGATTAGCGCAAATCCGTTGAGAACTTGTTTAACTCGCATGCTGAGCAGACTGTTAAGCAATTAAAGAGTGGGGGCGCTTTAAAACACAAGGTGTTTGTGTTTGAAGGGAGTTTTTTTTGGGGAGTGGCATTTGCTGCTGATGTTAGCATTAGCTTGCGCTAAAACGAGCTAGCACATATCCTTAGTGATTGTTTACCTCCTGTAATGTGTCATATCTATTTGGTGTATCCAAGTTTTAGGTTTACCCCCTCCCACCACTACCGTAAATTCAACCTGTATCCTCTTCTTTGTGTCCCGACAGAACAATACAAGCACCACTGGTTCCCGGACAGACCCTGCAAAGGTTCAGGGTACCGTTGCATCCGTATCAACCACAAGATGGACCCACTGGTGGGGCAGGCGGGCCAGCGTATCGGTTTGACCATCCAGCAACTCTACCTGCTGTTGCCCAGCGAGCTCACCCTCTGGGTGGATCCCTTTGAGGTGTCCTACCGTATCGGTGAGGACGGCTCCATCTGCGTCCTGTACGAGTCGCAGCCTATGCCAGTGGTCATGCCGGGAACGGCGATCACCAGCTCGCCCTCGGGGAGCGGCGGCTCGGGGAACCCTATGGTGGACAGTCACATCAGCTGCAAGGAGGAACTGATGGTGTTGGGCAGAGCTAGTCCCTCCAAAGCTTACAACATGATGACTGTGTCCAGTTAAACGGTGCGCACTTTCGGGCGGGCTTAATAGTCGTTCAGGGTCACACCTTGGCCAGTCAACATGAATTTGACCGGATCAGGGCGAGCCTTTTTAAAAGCTAAGAATATGAAACGGAATAATGAAAGAGGAAAAAAAAGAAAAAAAACAGAGGATGTGCTCTATCAACTAAGTGATGAAAACCTTGCAGATTTGATACTCCCCCCCCCCCCCCCCCCCCCCACACCACCACCACCCGTTATCATCTGTTCTTTTGTGTCAGTGGATCAGCTGGGTACTCCATTTTCTTAGGAGAGTTCTTGTGGAGATGGAACTGTTGGGACAGCTACACCACCCGTTCGAGACCCCCCCCGACCCCACCCCTCGACTGTAAACATGGTGATAAGCTTCATCCCTCAAGGGCCTGTCACCATTGACTTTGCACTTTTCCTACTTGTGGTTATGGGTACATGCTAAAACACACCACAGAAAAAAAAACCCGCCAAATTGTGCAGGAATTTATTCCTAGAAATGATCCCCCTTGATATTCAAACTTTGAGGTTGTTTCGTTGAGGAAGAAGTTGAGGGTTTAGCCTATCGAGGTAGAACAGCGCTAATGGAAATTTGATTTTCTATAGAATCCCCATTTTGTACCACAGGAAATCTTTACCCGCAAGCTAACGTCCTCGACTTTCCTCCCTCAACGACTCAAACTATTCCCGGCCTGTATGTAAGTGCAAGTGTTTGCAACACCTGTTACCTATGGATACCAGCGTGTCCGTTGTGATCCCACCAACCATGTTGTGTAGCTTTCTGGGGGAGGCCAGAGGACCTGTCACGCCCCCACCCCCCCCCTTGATTTAATGAATGTTGTTGAAATTCACAATCAAGTTCCTGTGCTTGCCCCCCCTTTTCCTTCCACCATATGAGCTCCTGTTTTCGCCAAATTTCAAAGTGTAGCAAAGAGGGAGGGGCCAATTCTACCCAAATCTTTTAGAAGAATTGTCAGTGAATGCACTTTGACGTTAGATTGTGTGGGACGTGTACTTTTTTTTTTTTTTTTTTTAAATCGCCTACATTCCATCCATTCGAATGTCAACTTTTACACAATTTTTTTTGGCCCGCCCTCCTCATCTGTTGTTGTTAATACTGTAGCTCTCCTGGTTGGAATAGACGGCTGTCTGTCCAATGGAAAGTGCGAGACTCTGGATTTCAAAAGCGTTTTTTTTTTTTTTTTTTTTAAACACTGTAGTTGTGAACATTTCAGAGCTTTTGATTGGAAGATGGAGGACGTTTGTTGGCGGTAGGCGAGAAGCCGTGGTGTACTCGTGGCACTGTTCATGAAGCATGACCCAAGGGTCTGGACTTAAGTCACAGACGGGGGCACGGAGCACTGTCAGAGGTTCATTTTTAACTTGTCAGCCTTTTATTTCACTTATATCAGTGATCTCCAAGAGCCCTTACTTTTTAAAATGGAAGTCCTTTTATAAGCTTTGGAGGTGCATTTGCCTTACCTCTTCTCATGATTATGAGCCATTAGTGATTTCGAAACGGCTGCCAGACAACCTGGTGGTCTCGACTGCCCTCAAACACATCCTGGCAGCTTTGCCCTCGCCCGACTTTTGAGTGCCTCAAGTGCCACATATCACCCCAACCCTCTCCCAGCTCAGACCTCCCTTTCAGCCAAAAGCAACGCCAGCACTGCTAGCCTGATACCGCCATCCTAACCGCACTTGTGCAGGTAGACTTAATGTGACACATATCACCGTCCGTCACCCACAGTGGAGTCGGCGGAGGTATACCGGGATGTGTGTGTGTGTGGGGGGGGGGGGGGGGGGGGAGAGGGGGGGGGGGTCTGTTTTGTGATAGAGAAGCAGGGTAGGGCCAGGGCCGGACTCTTGTCCAGGGCAGCTAAAATCCCTCTGGCCCTCCCTAGCTTCAAACGTATTCAGCCTCCCCCACCCGGATGCCTTCCGCCCTCCACTCACAGTGATGGATAAATAAACCAGCACATACAAACATGGAAGCGATTTGTGGTGGGGAGGGGCTCGCGAAAAACTCGGGTGAAAGATGAATAATTGAGGGTACCTAGCCTCGTTGTCTCGTTTTCATCTCACTGGATCGCGCTGCATTTAATTACTGAGTAGCATCATTGTTTACATGCATATGAAATGATGTGATGGCTGCACCCACACCCGGTTCTGGAGCCGTATCTGTCACAGCAGGCTGGGTGTTTTTAAGCTCCCCTAAGCCTGAGAGGATCATGGGTAATCGAGCTATAGCCTCTGACGCACTGCACCCCCTATTTGCCTCACCCTCTGCTGATATGTTCGTCAGCACCGTGTTGGGCTTTAAAAAAAAAAAAAAAAAGCACGATTTTTTTGTTGTTGTCCTGAAGAGGAGCTGTTTTAGTTTCTTCCTACCATCTCCGATACGTGTCACACATTATTATGCTAGTTATTTTATTGTCTTGGTCACACTGGTAGATTTTCCCCCTCCTCTTCCTAAAATGTATTTTATCCGTTTGAAGATCCAAAATTTGAGAAAACAACCAAATCCTCTTTGACGCCTTCTCAACCGTTACCACCACCAACAAAAAAATGGCTTACGTCCACGATAAGAGTAATAATTTTCAATTGCATCCATTCACCTCGTGCGTACATAGCTTACAGAATTGTCGTAGAGTGCTTGGTGTAAAATAAATAAATAAAGTGAGAGGTAAAATAGCACATTTAATGCACTAAAAATGTTAAAACTTTTTCTTCTGGAGACGCGAGGAGTCTCTCCTAGAATGTATTGCCAAACTCAGGCCTGGAAACATTCAATATAAGACTCTTGGGAAAAAGCTTGTTAAACGTGTTAAGACGTGATATAGAAAGGGAACAGTTGTTGTTTTTTTTGTTTTTGTTGTAGCTGTTGTCAATATTGTCATCAACTGGTTGAATTATTGCCACTTTCACATTTGAGGTGTTTTACATATTGTAGAATGTAACGTAACTGTACAAGCGATGGTAGAGTGCATAACACATGGAAAGTGCCAATAATTGAGTTTTTTTTTCTCTCTCTGGGTTTGTTCCTTTTTCTAAGTCATCTTTTAACATGGTTAATGCTTTTTGTAAGTGAAGCCATTTTTCAAGAAAGTGTTGGCAAGGACCAAAGTTGTTTTGGTTGTTTTTAGAAAAAAAAAAAAAAGTTTCCAGAATCTGTAATCGTAGAAGTATCCTTGGTTTTGTTCATTTTCTTTTCCTTTTTTTCCCTTTTTCTATTTACATATAAAAGCAGAAAACAGACAAAAAAATCTGAGCTTACCCAAGAAGAAAAAGTTTGTGATCTCATGTCATTGTTATCGTGTTAATTTTTTTTTTTTTTTCCTTGGGTATGTTGCGATGAACTGCTGTAAATTTGTACAGTTCATGTAAATTGATTGTGCGGAAGTTGTACAGATTTCTATATTTTGGAAGAAAAAGTTTTTTTTCTCTGTAATAAAAGATTTCCTATCTTGGCATCATACATTTATGTGAGCTGTCATTATTTGCCTGTTTTGGGGCATTATTTAAGACATTTTGCATTATTTAAAAGTGGAATTTTTAGTGATACGGTATATGTTGGAAACAGTCTGTAGTCCAGATTGGGATCTGACCTTGTCAGTGTTTTGGAACTGGGACTTGGACATCAGAGCCAAAAAAACTGGAAGGGAGATCCTGTAAACATTCTTTCTGTCTTAATAATATACTCTCCTCTCCTTTGACGTTTTAAGTTTACCACTTACACATTACCCTACCAAAAATGGTCAACAAATGAGAATTAATGGCACAAACATTGTTTTGAAATGTTTAAAAAGCTATTTTCTTCTTTTTCATGGCGTTTCGGCCTCCTTCCAGGGACAGCGAGTACTTCCAACACTTAAATCAAAAGACAAGAAAGTGTGTAAACCCGAAAATTATACATGGCGGTGCTGCTGACTTTGCAAAAAGCAAAAGTTCCGAGCCGATGCGACTCGCTCAGATCTCGAGCGCAACACATCCAGCCTGTTTGAGCACATAATGGAGGCAAAGCAAGGGGAAGAGCAGGGGATAGGGCTCATAATAAGGAACATTATGACTTCTAAAAGCTTTGATTAAATACTTTGATTAAATATTCCATGTTGTAATTGGCATTAACATTAGTATGTAATATACAGTTAACCGCCACTAAATTGTTTATGTTTTACGGTCGCGCTGGATCATACATTTCTTTTTTATTATTGTTATTTACTGTTTTTACAATAATCCAGTAAAATTGCTCTCACTGAGGTGACTGTAAACAGCCGCTCAAGATCTGATATCTCAACTCATAAGTACACTCTGTCCTTCACTCAAGTTCTATTTGTATTTATGTGTAAGCTGGCTTGTGCATGCACACTGGTGTGTGTGTTTTTGCTCAAACGACAAAGCTAAGCACTAAAGTCAACTCATTGTAGTGATGGAAAATGAAGCTTCAAAAGTGTTTCATGAACGAGTTTTATTTTTTTGACTCCAGATGACACTTTCTGTTCAACATTGGGCTGACATTACGCTGACTTGCAATTTCTTAAACCCTTTTTTTTAAAGTAACAGTGCCGTCTCAAGGAGTCAAAAAGCACATTTGAAGCTTCATTTTCCAATGAGTCTTATTGTCTATTTATTAGTGGTGCAAATTCTATGTATGTGGTGTCATATATCAAGGGCTGGATAAGCAGAAGTAAACTATCCAATGAACTATCATTCTATCATACCACCCAGCATTGTCCAAACAGATGGCTTCATAATAATAGAAGAGTGAAGGTCAAAAATGTCCACAATCATAGGGTTCAATGTTCGCATGCCAGGAGGGTTGTGTGAGGATATGGTGGAGGTGTGGCAGTTGGAAAAAGGGAGAGACTTTGTCCTTATCCCAACATGCAGGTGTGAGTTGGGGGAAGTGTGTGTGTGTGTGTGTGGGGGGGATACTATGCACATGTACAGTATACAGTTTGTGTTTTTGACACGTGCTTGTGCAAACGTGTTCAATAGAGCATAGATTTTTCTTTGGACAAAAGAGCAGAGTACAGCACACTCAAATGTCTTATGTTGCTGCAATGGCGTAAATAATTTCTGGAAATTTGCTGGGACAGTTTCAGACAATAAATTTGGGAATTAGTTTTAAAACTCTTGGCAAGGGGATTATAGTTGCGCTGAAACTAGGTCAATTGGAGCACTACCAAGGATGGCTTTTCGATGTGAAAAACACTAAATCCCAAAGGTGGAGGCTTGATATTTGGCAGTTTAAGTTGAGGTGCCTGTGTCAACAGAGTTATGGCCTTGTTTGGATAGTTCCTGTCTCGTTTTATAATGAACGTAAATAGGTCAAGTTCTAATAGTTGTTTTTCCACCTTCAGCTAATTTTGCCTCGGATTCTTTCTGCATCACTAACTTGAATGTCTGCCATTGATCTAGCGCATCTCTCACCTATCTTTATCCCTTCGTGCCTTCTCCGAGCTGTCACCAGTCACCTCGCACATACACAGCAATTAATTTCCACTGGGTTGACTCGAATCACTGACCCTTTGGGGGTTGGTGAAGGGTCATGTGACTGACTGTACAGCTGTCATGGCTTAAAAATGGGTTTAAAATGCTTGGAGTTGACTGCACCTTTTTGCTGTATGTGCGATAAAAAAAAGTTTTTGTTGAATTTACTGAATTTATTTTGTTAAGTGGAAAATATCATCCAGATATTTTTTTAAGAAGACTACTATACTTCTACTACTTGCAAGACTATACAGCTACTCAAAAATATATTTGGATCAGATGGTTTTACTTTGTGCCGTAATTTGACGAAATAAAATTTTGTGAATTCAACATTTTTTAAAGTGTACAAATCATTCACGCTGTTGGCTATTAGCTATTTTAAAACCCATATAACGCCACTTTGGCTCCTCTTGCTCCGACTCAAAAATAGCAGTCAGATGACTAGCTAGTTATTACATGACCACCTGAATGAAGATAGGCGAGACTTGTGACATCACAGTGGTGCAATGTAGTACACAGTAAGCCTCATGGAAGGACACTAAATAGCAATAACATAACTTTTAACAATGGTAAGACACAAACAAATGTGTTACGTATAGAATAAAGATTTGTGTTGTTGGACCATGCTCTTGACGGCAGAGAGTCTGGTCAGTGTCAGACTTGTCCATTGTTAGACAGAATGAATTTATATGGTAGCTAGCTAACATCTGGTAGCATGTCTGTCTCTTGGTACAAGAGTTGTTTAGCAGGTCGTGCGAAACCATGTGTTTCCCATTTCAACCTCACAGAGAGATACACAACTGCTTGTTTACCACCCCACCGTTGGTTTCCTGTTTGATCTCTAAGTCAAGCGTTTGTAGACGTGATGTTACCCTAACCGAAAATGTCTCTGTCGACAAAACAAATTTCCCAGTCCCGCATTTACTCTTGTATGACAACCTATGTGCTAATGATAAGCCATGGCGCTAACCACGTCGACGTCCGTTTGCCTTTTCCCACATATGGTCTGCAAGTTGGCGGTCAGACACGCTGGCAACATATTCTTGCGGCCAGCCTCTCCCAATCAGAAGGCTCTCAAGGACTCGCTGAGCAAAACACTCCTAAATATAGCCCGCCCTTGAGGTTCAGCAAGAGGCCCTTTGCATGTAGCTGGGCCACACACTCACACGAATTCATTTCGTTGGAGCCTTTTATTTCAAAAGAACCTCACAGTCAATATTGTGAACTTTAGGGTGTACGGACGGGCACAGCTGGAACAAAGCCACACTTCTGCATTGTGGCTGTTAGTTCATAGGGGAAATACTGTATTCCCCAGGGGCAGAAGAAAGGCCGGGAAATTTTTACATCCGCAAAACACTGTTGTGTTGGGGATAAATTTCTAACGCAGGTCTGCTCATGATGAGCTCCACTTGTAGGCACGAGTTCATTTAAATCCCCTTGTTGCTTGTAAACAGCCCGCTAACCTCTAACAACGTGACGATCTGCAACGTGACAATCGGCACCGTGTCTCTCGTGGTTTATTCGCTTTGCAAGTTAAGAGAACGCAGCACCTCAGCTGTTTCCTGTTTGTGACAATGTGAAGTGATGAGACTGTGGCAAGAGCAGCACAATGGAGGGAAAAACGCGGTAGGCAACGGAACGGAGTGAATCGGGGATTTGGAAAGACGATCAAGAGCGTTTAAGAGCCGAGAGGAAGTGGGGGAGTGGGCGCATCGCATAAAAGGGAAAGTTTATAAAAGAAAGATGATAGCTGACAGGAAGATGTAGTCCTCATCCTCCCCGCAATGAGTACATCTGTGGGCGCACACACGCACTGTCAAACTCTATCAAAACACCCACAGTTGAGATGTAACAGTCTGCGGCAGGCACACGTTAGTGAACACACATATAGGTGTAAACGGGTCCAAACTGTACCGCTGTCAAACGGGTACGCTAGTCTACTAAAGCATGCTAACAGACACGTACATACAAGAACACACACAAGTCAACACACTCATTAGCACAAAAATAGTGTTGAATTGGATGTTTAATCCCACTAATTCATGAACATCACATTCCAAACTCTCTTGTTTTGTCCCCGGGAGTTAAGCAGTGAAATATAGATAACAGAACGACCTACATAAATTGGCATCTTAATAACTAACTCATTTCCCTATGGCACTAATACGTTACTCATTACAGATCAGATCAGACAAACAAGTCGGGAATGGTTGAAAAAAAACCAGTCAACCCCCAGTGAAAAGTATTTAAAAAACATGTTTTTATTTAGAAGTTTTGTTTTGGTACAGAGTAGTTGTTGTAGGGAGGAACTACGTACAGCACATCATGGTCCGCTGATTAGTTGGCAGGGAATGGATGAGGAAGTTGACAAATAATGGTTTCGGCCTTCATATGATGATCCAAACTGTTCTATGAAAACAAACTCTTCAGACAAGAACCAAGAACTTGGAGAAAATCCCATTTTCTTTTGTTTATTGATACAATTTGGACAGCCAAGGAGGCTGGGTTTCATATTAACGTACTAGGTAGTGTAGCTTCCACCATTTTCACAACTTTAACTGGCTCCAAAAACTAGATTAGGGATTAGAAATGTAAAATTTACATTTCACTTAGATGATACGGACAATCCGGCAGTCGGCTAAAACCGCACTGCGTCGCAGCTGTCGATGGTTGGGGGCTGGTATGGAAGGGGATATTCGTGCCGCAACACCTCCACCCACTTTTGGCAGGCAGTGGGTTCCACCCATGCCGTGCATTCCTGTGTACCGCTATATTGGCCTACTTGTGCCGAAGAGTTGGAATCACACAGACAAAGGAGAGGGAGGGGGGAGTGAGGTAAATTACGACTTGTGCACATCGCTCCGGAGACAAATGTTTTCTGTACGTGCCTGCCGTACTCAAGGACGGAGTGTAATATAATGACGAGTAAATAAATAGTTCCCTGTGTGCACAACATAAAAGCAATTAAAAGCGAGTGGGTAGATAGCGACACCTCCGTAAGACCTCTCATATGGAAAACATCTGCAAGGCTTCTTTTTATTTTCTAATTTTCCCTCCTGCTTTTCACATATTTTTCAACCCCCGACTGCACACAACACTTTTAGCTTCTTAATGGCTCTCCACCACAGCCGGAGTTGTTTTGGAAACGTGAGGGGGAAAAAAAACCCCCAAAAAACCTAAGAGCATTTCTGTGAGAAGCCAGTTGAAGTGCTGACCTCTCAAAAAAGCAACAAGAGCCTCTCAGTGGGACGGAAAAGCTGTAGCGAAGGTCGGGAATGTCGCGGTGCTGTGACTCTTCGCTCTGCTGCGAAAACTCGTGCGTTGATGTTGTTTACGTGCTCGGTCGCCGTTGGCATGTTTCTGGTTTTATCCATGGGTGTCGGCACTGCGGCGGCGAGAAATGAAAGCTGCGGCACACCACTTAAAAACTCATCCGTAACCCACTGGGGCCAAAACGGACTTGGAATGCACATTCATGGCTTTGTCTGAAATGTCAAACATGAGTCACTGTGATTTTAATTCGGCTCAATTAAAAAGACTCAAACATCAAAGAGCAGAAGTGGAATATCTCAAATCGCAATGTTGTTAAGAATGAAGACTACGAAACGTGAAGTTGATGAAGATTTGCCTTTGCCAAATAAAATGATGTGACAAGCCGGATCAAGCCCTCTGGTCTTGAATTTGACACCAGTAGTCTACATGGCTCCTAGTTGTGAGCAAATGATTTCAATAACCTTGTTTTTCAGTGAGAGCGTGATAAGTATCGTGTTTGTTGTGTACACGAAACCCGACTGCATGGGAGCTGAGTGTTTTTCCATTTCTTTCTCGAAATCAAACAAGCTCAACATAGTTGTTGCCAAATATCTGACTTTTCTTTCCCGACCAAGGGAATCTTTCATTCTCTTTTGTTAGATTGATTGCTACATGTGTGAACTTTTAAAAACTTGAAAAAAAAAAATGTCTTCAAGCTGAAACCAAGAAAACACAACTCAACAATTGAGCGCAACATGAACCCTGACGCCAATTTGTGGCGTGCCTATTTCGTGAGCAGATGCTCACATCCTAGACGGACAAAGCCACCAGTTGCTAGAAGCTTCCTGGTCGTCTGCCAGCCCGCAGGGGAGTGACTGACCGTGCTACAATGGAGGGTGTGAGCTCGCTTAGGGGGGAAGGAAGGCTGAGGCCTTGGGGGGGGGGGGGGGGGGGGGGGGGGGGGATGGAAGCCAGACAGATGGAGCAGACACCAAAACTGCATGTCAACAATGCTCGGCCCCCACTCTCAAGGCCTCCTTTATCTCACCCTGTGTGTCAAACTTTCTTTACATTCTCAGTCCTGTGCCAACTTTGAGTCAAAAGTTTGCCAGTAATCACATTTGTGGCCAAATGCTCCTCAATAACAATAAAGAAAATGTTCCTTCTTCTTCTTTGTCCTATTTGTGCCATGATCTGATAAAAGAAGGGGAGTGGGAGTATATACAGTATCAGGAAGCTTTGTCTAAGCTTTCCAGCAGCGTCCTTTTGCTTCTGCCTGTCATCCATCTTAGAAAGGTCACTTTTCATCAGCTCTTTTACAGGATTGAACAACATTTAGGAATGCATCGCTTTCAACAGCTGCATGAATCTGTGTCAACTGCGGAAAGATAATCCTGGATCCGCAACATTGAATACAATTTCCTTGCTCCATGTCTGAAAATATCTTGTAAAGAAAATCCTTGGCAGAGGTACTACTTTGCAATGAAGTACTGCTGGGACTGACACCTACCGTATACTAAGCAGTAAAACACCATGCACGTGTGAATGCAATAGATGCATTTGGGGAAATTGCCTTGTCAAAGTTAGTGGGGCTCTTTGAGGACAAGCTCAAGTGGAGACAGGAAACTGGTCAGATAGGGGTGTTGTTCACACACACACACTTCCACAAGAATACCCAATAATTGTTGAACACAACAGAAGCTTTTCCTTTGCATGAACTGCTGAACTGGGATTCAAAATACTGTACTATCCAAAAGCCAGCAATCTGGTAATGATTAAAAACTAGAGGTGGGCAAGTACCGATACAAGGTATCAGTGCCGATATAGTATCCGCCCTATAATCGCCGTTTTATGATCAGGAACTAGAACTTTTAAACGGGACTATAGAAAATTGCTAATAATTGCATGCAAATCCAAGGAATTTTATATATTGGGATATAAAGGTCTTTAAAAATGTATCAAAAGTACTTGTAGCAACAGTTCTTGGTATCGCTATTGGTGACTGATCAAGACCTGCGTACTCTGGTATCAGGTCTAGATGTATTGAGCATCCCTACAAAAAACAAGGTTATTCCAATAAAACTAAGTTGTTTTTTTCTAGGTGGCCCTATTTGTGTAATATTTTCTAAATATTTTTTTGAGTTTGATGTCACATTAGTTTCAGTATGAATCATAATTGAGTCATGTAGCGTTGATGCATGCGGCCTGTCCGGGTCCTTTCCCAAACAGTCACCTTGTATTGCACAACATCACCTCATGTAAAGCAAAATCCCAATCGACAGGCCCGTTATCCATATGTTTCCGTTTAGCCTGGCAGTTCCAAATCCTAAAATAGCCTGACAAATAATTCCTGTGTACTGTATAACCTAATGACGTAAGTCTGTATGCAGTGCTAGCGGCAGGAATCCATCCAGGAAAATATGACGTAACATCTGTAGCTTGTATCACCTTATGTAAATTTACACTCTGCAATATCACCCCCTCCCCCACACTTGGACAGGTAACAGGTGTTGTTCCCAACCATGTCCTTGTGATCTTAATCTATTTTCAATGTATAAACTGCATTAATATTATTCTACTGAAGACAATTTGATCTTTGTAAAGAAGACACTTCTAACGTTTACATTTGGAAGGAATGGAGGGACGGGATTACCTGCTGTCCGCTGGTTCTAAACTTTAAAAGAACCATTTTAATTTTAGTATCAGATGGTTTAAGATAACTGCAGGTTATTACGCTCAGTTCGGTGCCTAGCTGAGCAAAATCTTTGGCCGCACCCATAAAATGTTTATTGACACGACGGAGTGTCATAGATGTTAACCCAGCTTTTCAAGTACTGTTGGTTGACTGTAGGCCACAGCCAAATATTTTGACGATTATTTTGTTTTAAAGTATTTCTTTTTTTTATGTTACAGCTCATAATTTAACTTCTACTTGTTTTTTGTTCTTTTCAAAAGCCAATCATTGCACATCTTTTCTCCAGACAGGAAATTGAAAGTGCTCAGGGACCAAATGAGGATTGCTGTAGTAAAGATCAATAGCGTACGTCAATACTTAGCATCTGAGCGACGTCAGACAACACTCACTGAGTTTGTGCCTCCAGTTTTTATGGTGTTCGTTTTAGGGCTGAGTGGCGCAAAAGAAGTTGTATACATCAACACTCACTGGAATCACACTAAAAGGAATAATAGTGAGGTTGTTTGCTCATTTAAGAATATAAAAAAGGCATTGCAATCAAAACTTTAAAGTTCTTGTATGCCACATATCTGACAACAAATCTAAAACTACAGTTGTCACTTGCAATCATTATGATTTCTCATTTAAATTTTTTAATACACTATAAAATTCACTCCTAACAGACAAACAGCTTTGCCCTCATACTCTCCGTAGTATGAATCATCACGCTTATCGAGGAAAAATATAAAATTGGTGCAAAACAAAAACTAAGAGGTCTAACCATATAAGGGTGTGCCTGTACAGAGCATGGTTGCATCACCTTGCCGAATGGGAACATTACTTACTATTTTTACTGTCCCTAATGGATGACAGATTAGATGTTCTCCTCCCGTGTGGACACTGGACACTTGAATTTGTTATGTTCACCGCATGATTTGAAATATTTTGTTTTGTGTGCCTGCCTAAAACAGATGTCATGCAAGAGAAACATTTTGTCTATTTAAATCAGGATTCAATGCACAAATGACTTGAATTCAAGATGGAATAATAAACAGCAATACATTCAAGTAAATGGAAAAAAAGATGCAAACATGGAAGGGGTTTGTTCATAAAAGAACAAAAACACGCCAAAAAAAAGACTAAAAAGGAACACCTGCCTCGCATTTTGGCTTTGGAGCATGCCCCCCCAACACCTCCTTTCCCTAATGTGAAGAAATGTTCTTTCACTGTCATCACCATAGATACCTCAGTCGAAGATCTCCAATGGGTCCTCAATGACCTACAAGTAGCCAAGTCCTGGTCCTTTTGCGTAACCGTCGGCAACAAGACACATACTTGTTTGGCTCGTGCATTGCCAAGCGCCCCTTTGTGTGTTAGTTGAAGAGAATAGACGGTGGTAGGGTAGAAAAGTATGTGTGTGTGTGTGTGTGTGTGCGTGTGTGTGTGTGTGTGTGTGTGTGTGTGTTTGTGTGTGTGGGGTGTGTGTGTGTGTGGGGGGGGCAAAGATGCTCATCAGAAAGAGGCCCTGAAGCAACATGTGTTCCTCAAAATAATCCCAGTTTCATGGATTTTGTTTTTTTTGTTATTTTTTTTCCCTTTGTTCCTGACCTATAATCCTCACCAACTAGCCGGCCTATTGTTCCAAAAACTAAATCATCCACATGCAGCCTCTATTGTCCTGCCACGATTGGCCTAATGCTGCATTTGGATGGACATCATTGTACACAAGAAGCCTGTCCATCAGTCCGTCCATCCGCTTTCTGTATAACTTATTTTGGTGTTGTGAATTTAGGCCACAAATGAGAAAACTCACAAAATTGTGTTATTGTCTTAATACACTGATAATCTTGAAATCTGAGATGTCTTTGTTTCAGGTAGACGACTTCATTTCCTCTTTATTTATTTCCAAGTCTTCCGCACGCTTCTGAAAAGCAACATTAATGCTCCCAAATCCCCATCCATCACACAGCGGTTTTAATCCCGAGGGTCGCCCTGGGGGAGCCTTTCAAGCCACGTTTGGCCTTGTGAAGATGTAAAAGTGCGGGCAGGCGCCGAGCGGGACGCCTCTGTGGTCTTTCTGAAGGCCTCGGAGGACACCCAGCATGTGTGTCCACTCAATACTAAGAATAAAAGGCCAGAATGCGTCACAAAGAGACATCAGCGAGGACAGGCCAGCACTTGGCAGATCACAAGGAGGCGAGTAGGAATGCCTTCAAGCGTTTTTTTTTTTTTTTTTTAAAGACCGATATGAGGAAGTTTATATGTTGGAGGAATTAGATAACTGAGTATGCAGACAGCTTCTAGCTGAAGAAGGAGCCACTGAATCTGTCTGCAATGCAAGAATGGCCATAAAGACAAAAGCTCAACTCAGCTTTCCAACCCCCCGATCCTCACCTCACAGTAATAATGTGTTCACAAGCCATTTCTCTCCTAATCTCTGCATTTGACAACAACAAAAAAACAGCGTGATCAGGGGATGTTCATTCCCCAGCCAGGGAAAAGCGTGTACCGACCGCCGGCTGTGTAATTATATTTGTGCAGGCAGACAGCGGGACTATTGTGAGTTATATTTATGTATTTCTGTTATTGTGTCATCCCGTGGAGAGATGACCCACTTCTTACAGCTCAGACTGTACAACAGGCCTGAGCACAAACACAGGCGGTTTGGGGCTAAAATTTTGTTTGCTATGATAGAGACAGATGACCTTTGTTTAACTGTTTTTGTTTGTTGGGACCAGTGTTCGCTATTGGCAAATATGAGTATTTGTTAAAAGAGCTAGATCTTTTTTTTTTCACATTTAAGTGGTGATGGGAAAATGAAGCTTCAAATTTGCTTTATGAACCAGTTGTATTTTTGACTCCCTAGATTACACTGTTGATTTAAATGAAGGTGTTTGAAAAATAGCAAGTCAGTGTTCTTTTGATGTTGAACAGAGAGTGCCAGTACCACCTCGAGGAGCCCACCCCCAAAAATACAATAACTGGTTCATGAAGGAAATTTGAAGCTTCATTTTCCCCATCACTACATTTAAATACTAAACTGAGTGACAGACGGCTATGTTTTGATTCTGAGCCTGAGAGAGTTCACATGGTCGCCACCAACAGAAGAGACATTCATAGGCTCATCATGTGCATGTTGTACTAATACGTCGTTGCGCTGCATCAACCTCAAACAACCCCTGCAGTGTGTATCGATCAAAGTCAAATGGCGTGTTCACAAACATCACACCAATGTCAATGTGAAACATTTGCCGTCAGCCAAGCAAAAGCTGATAAATTTGTAGAAAGTTAGCAATTTGTTAGCTACCATCATGATCCATGAATCTATCCTCGCTACCCAAATATAAACCTTTCCCGTGTATTTCATGCAAATATATTTTTGCATACAACTGAGGATGGATCGGGATTCAAAAATGCCTGAATGGCCCAGAGAGAAGAAAGCACAAGGGAATGGTGCGATCCCCAAATGAGAAGTCACATGGCTTTTAAGCTTTGAATAGATGTGACACCTGAATCCTATCTGGAGGCTTTCACGCTGACATTTGTGCACAAAAACAAGAAAAGGTGCACCTATTTTTGTTTGCCTCCTACACCCCGTGGCAACATCTTGACATAAGCCGCTGTGACCCCCACCTTCTTCACCATCATCTTCATCCTTATACATCACCATGGACTCAACCTATGCTAAAGGACCACATTACAAAAGCACAGGTGGAGTCAATTCTTTAAGAATGAGCATAACCATGAATGTGTACAGCGAACGGGATGTGACAATTGGAAGAAAATATGGAGACTAAATGGAGAAACGGAGGAGTTCAAGAATTAGCTAGGCATCATCAAATACATGAAACTGGTTCATGAAGCAAATTTGAAGCTTCATTTTCCCATCTTTACTTCCAGGAAGACTTTCTGCAAGACAGCGTTCTGAAATAACCACTTGGATCGTTTTACAAAGTCGAGATGTGTGATCTTCACTGTATGCTAGATGCTGAAGATGCTAGCTATTAAACCACTTTGTTAAAGGTAAGTTGTCTTGTAAATCATCACATAATAAAGCAGCCAATAAGCACAGCCACCCACCAAGTGCAAATCTGTGCAAAGATGAATCACTCAACGAGCATCAGGAGAGCAGTTTACGTCTGTGCAATGAACGCATCTGTTGTGCTGAGAGGTTACTTTCCTCAGCAAACAAAAAAAAAAGTCTTTAAGAAAATAACATGATCAAAGGTCCTCTTCATCTCTTAAAAAAACTCATGTCCATAACGCTGAAATACAACCATCTTGTTGGTTTTCACGTGTCTTGTGTGTGGCCATCTTGTCGCCGCCACACAAAGGCCCCCAGATGTTGGCTGAAGCTGTAGTAATTGCTTTCATTACTGCCGCTGCTACACAAGAGCACAAATTCCCAAACACACTTAAACCACACAATTACCTAGGGTGTGGATATGACAGCGAATTCTGGATCTTGTGTCAGCTGATGGATTCTCACTTCATCCACACACACTCAAACTTAGTGAGACAAATTTTAAAGGTTGCCTTTGGAAATACTCATCATTTTGGGACCGGGAAGACGGAAGTAGAAACAGGGTGTGATCAAAAAGTATATATAGTAAGAAAACTTTACATCATGAAATAAAAAGTATTACAGATGTGGGTTGATTTTGTCCCTTTCTCCCTAAAGTGATAGACGGATGATGATTACATTATTAACGCTCATGCAGTGGCGTCAGTCTGTATGGTAAGATGGGCAATTGTTATTGCATGACAACATTTTTGGCTTGGCTATGAAGGACACACAGAGACCACATGCTACTCATGTCCCAACATTTTTGTCACAAAGTTGGTATATTTTAATATCCTAGAGCAGGGGTGTCAAACTCATTTTTGTTGCGGGCCGCATTGTCGTCATACTTTTCTTCAGAGGGCCATTATGAGTTTTAACGCCTTATGTTATTTACAGTATGGGCTTCACAACAAACTGGTGACTAGTCAAAATTGTTAAAATATTTTGAAAAGTTGGATGGTAATAAAAATTGCTAGCAAATTTGTATTTTATATAAGTGAAGACAATTTGTAATTTCAGTATTGACATGTATAGTCGGCGGATAATTTGTCTTTGAGGGCCACATAAAATGATGTGGCGGGCCGTATCTGGCCCCCGGGCTTTGAGTTTGACACCTATTTCCTAGAGCATTGGCAATTCCAATACTGGAATCTCAATGAAAGACTCGACGGTGGATAAATCAGGGACAGACTGACTCCTCGGTAGCGTTGCCTCAACCAAATGTTGGTCAAATTGTCTGAACAAAGACTTCCATATTTCCAGAACATAAATAACCTGCCAAAAATGCAGTTCCTCCCTAGATTAAAGGGTTGTCAACAGGAAGGACTGTGTATATATGTTTTAATCCAGTATCCGTATCCACTGATGAGTCTGTCTGATCCCGGACTCTTCGCACATCTAATCCCAGCACCCGTCTGTGCACTGCCGCTGTCTGTGTCGAAGCTTGCCTGTGTTTTGGGGATTAATACTGCTAAACATTGTTTGTTCACTTTGATGAGTTTCATATAGTGAATGAGGATGATGTCTGCTTAATCCACCTTTACTGAGTTTGGCAGTCCATTTAGAGGGGTTAAAAACTCCATTCCATTGGAACGAATTCCATGAAACTAAGAGCTTCTGGAGACCTTATTCCATTCGGGCATCGCTTCTACACCATACTATTGTCCTTATAGTTGAGGGGTCACTAGAATGTTTTAAATGAAACAATGCTCCGATGTCAAACAGGTTTTGTTCAGACTGCCAGCCAAATTCCAATTTTTAGCCCATTCAGATTAAAACCGGATTGCGTTTTTTGGAGTGTGAACAGTCACAAACCTCGTGGAATCAGATATTTGGAAAGTGTCTGGAAACCACATTTGGGTGGTAGTTTCATATCGCAGAGTCTCAGTATGAACAGCTCCAAACACACGCAACACCCAATGCGCCAGACCAGAGACTGCCAATTATGGAGCGGTAAAAACATGGATCACACTGAAACTAAAAACAGCAGTCCTAGAAAGAAACGCATGGTCTGTGGGGAGATCAAGGGTATGTATCGAAACAAGTCCATCAATAAAAAGTCTTTCATGTGCTGCCAGTGTCGCAAATATATTGTATGATGTCAGACGTCACTCTGAACAGGGCCGGATTTGGAAACTTGCTAAAAACAGTGCAATCCTAAAAATCTGATTTGAGGATTGGAATCTGATATGTCTACAGCCTGAATGCAGCCCAAGAAAACATGGAAAATTGCTTTTTATATCTCATCTGATTATCTTGGAATCTTGCTACAGTATGGTCCCGTGGATCCAGAGAGAAAATTCTGAACAAAGGAGCCAACCTCACGCTAGAGTATTCAATACAACCTTTATCTGTGTTTATACGTCTTAAATCACTCCAACGCCATTTTACGTCATCTTATTGGTTCCTTCATGAAAGAACAGATGTTTTAAATAGATGGAATTCACATCAAATGAACATGCTGGGTGTCCATCAAGCTGGCTGCTATGGAAACTAAAACACATTTGAAGGTCGCACTAATACATGCATGCAGCAGGCTGTAAGGAGGCCCACCTGGAGATGAAATGAGGCAAACAAGGGAGGCAATAGGGGGATCTTTGGAGGGGGTCGTGATGAGGCAGATGGATGCAATACGCTCACTCGCACAGTATCCCAAGAGGCACAATCAGGCTGTTTTCCCGGATTCAATGAGCACGTGGTAAAAGACAATCCCGTATTTAGCCTCACTGAGCTCACACCTCCAATGTGTCGCTGTCTGGACTTTATTTGAATAATCTCAACTCAGCGTGTTTAAATCCCTTAACCTGGGTAGCAAAAAAATTCTAAATTTCTGCCTGGAATGAAATAAACAGCCCACTTTGATTGACTGTATTTACAATGAAGCCTTTTAGATCTTTTATTGGCCATCAGCAAGAACATACATTGCATACATTTTCATTGGCACGCACACTTTATGAAGACGTATTGCTTTGTGCGTGTGCCTTTAAGGTGTCGTGTCTCCTCTAATGCGCGCGGTAGCGCTGAATCAATCTATCTGCATTGAGTCACCTATGAAATGTGATGGCAAATGAAAATGGATCTGACCCCGGGGTCTATTGTCCCGCCGCTGTTTTTAACGCGTCCTTGACTCCGAATGATTCACTAAATCACGTTCATAGGCTTGATAGTTGAAATGGAGTGTTGAGCAGCATGGAACTTAATTGGGCAGGAAGGATAAATGTGAAAATGGCGAGTTGAAAAAAAAAACAGCGTACCAGATGTAACAATGTGTCTTCAGAGGAAGGCGTGACGAAACTTAAAGTGTACGCTTGTCTGTTGATTGTTTTGAAATTCAAAGGTGAACAAATTTACTACCATCATGGACCATGAACCTATAGAAGGTTTTAAAATCACTAGAGCACCAGTAGTTATTGATTTACGACCAAAGTATTTCGGATTTTAGTTTCTCTTACAGGTCTAGTGAATAAAATCTAACCATAGAGGATATTTTATCATATTAATCAAACAAAAAAATTTCATTTGTGAGGGTTCATACTGTCTTCTTTAAGTTAACTATTTTAAACAATTCAGATAGGGAAGATTTTACCTGCTTTACATGTTTCGGCTACTCCCTATAGCAAGGGTGTCAAACTCATTTTTTTCGCGGGCCGCATTGTAGTCATAGCTTCTTTCGGAGGGCCATTATGACTGTCAACCCAAATAAATGTATGAGCACCTCATATTATAAACAGTAAAAGCTACAAAACAAACTGAAAAATAACTCATTTTCAAATCAGACGAGTAAAAACTGGTGAAATATTTAAAAAATAAAAGATACCATTAAAAGTGAACACAATTTGCAATTCTAGCAGTGACACACGAATTTGATGCGCAATTTGTCTTCGCGGCCCACATAAAATTATGTGGTGGGCCGTATCTGGCCCCCGGGCCTTCAGTTTGATACCTGTGCCCTATAGCCTTCCTCAGAAGCTGAAAAAATAAATAAATAAATAAATAAAAAATAAATAAATGGAGGGACCGACGGACAAACGTGCGAACGACTGAATGAATAAAATAAAAAACTCTACAAAACATTATATTGGTGCGATTTAAGACAATAACTATGGCTGCCATGATATTGCGGCCTTTGACAAAGGCGGAATGTCCCCCACGCCTAATGACTGATTAAGGTGTCATTATTGGAACAGCTTGGGTCACCTCGCCTCCTGCTCCACGCCAGACAAGGACGGGATCCGTGTTGGATTTCATTAAGGCTTCCTTCCAGGAGGACAAACAAGGACGGAAGGAGTGCAAACGCCAACAACAACAGGCCGGAGCGTTCACGCCACATTGTCTCCACGGGCGGCGCCCCCCGCCCGCTGTATTCAGGGTATGCCATTACGTCGGGCCATGGGGGACAACAGACTACCGCTAATGCATGTCTGTCTCCATCCCCCCCCACCCCACCCCAAAATGGAGGCATACATAGTACATGGGAAGAAATGAGGTCAGATCGTCATGAGCACCTCTGCTCTGTGTCCGCTTGCACTTTACATGGCAGTGAAGTATGTCTGTGTGTTTCTACGAGGTTACTGCCGGGGCATGGGCGGTCATTTTAGCGCATTATCTGATTGGCTGTTGACGGAGAGTTGTTGACAAAAAGGAACAGACCCCCTGCAGACTACATCCACTGCACCAGACAATCATACTCGCATACAGTCGACTTTAAGCTTTACTGCCCCCGCCCCCCTACCTCGTGCCTTGGCGAGATTTGTTGCTATGCAGACACACACATTGGGGAATTCACTTTTGGTGTTTCTAACGAGACAGATGTAGGGCACCACGGGGCAACAACAGCACAAACTTAGATTTATATGATTCCTTTTTACCGTTTTGAACAGTTCATCGCTGGTGAGCTGTCATAATTTGTAGAACAGACATGTTTTGAGACCAATTATTTGCGTGTGTGATGGATGCTGGAAACAATGGAAAAAATGTCTACTTGGGAAACCGAGGAGCTTCATTATACAGAAAAATGGGGCAAAGTATGAATTTGTGTGCTTGTAGACACGCGAGCAATACGAGCGAGGCTGCATCGCGTGTTTACGCTAATTGTATTGTCACGCATGAGTATGATGCGGCACGAGGATGGATTCACATTTTCTACAAGTGGTGCTAACTCCAGACAAAATATATGCTTGTCGCTTTTGGTTAGCTTGTCATGTGTATTTTTCCTCATTAATTTTTTTGTCTTGGGAACTGGTCCAGGATATTAAGGCAAAGCTAGCATGTGCAGGATCAAGGTTTTTCGGTGACTGAAATGCACCTTGATTGCTGCATTAAATTATTCATAAACATTTCAGTTTTTTTTTTTTTTTTTTGTGGTGAGAACGCCAGAGATGAAAATGGAATATTAATGAACGATGCAAAATTAATCATTATTTAGATTGTCAGGAAAAGCTTGATACTGCGGTACTAGGATGATTGTTTGGGCATCTTTAACATGAGTCCTTCACTTGGCTGTTCAAGCTCAGGCAAGCATTAAAAATACACAGCAATGTGTTAAAAGAACCTTCAAGTCTGATAGAATCAGATTTTTGTCTCGTTCAAACAGGATTTCCTCATTCAGAGGCTGGCTGACGCAAGAAGACCATCCAGCGTTTCTATGGTGACCCGCACCTTGAGGCAATGTTCCGCCGACCTCAAATGTGATATAACAGCTTCAATTGTTTGGTGAGGTGACCTGGTGTTGATCCAGCACACCAATATTGTCACATTTATTAAGCAATTTTCCAGGAAGACAGACAAAGGGTTGGTTTTACTGCCATGCAGACTTTACAGCTGAGCGCAAACAAGAGTCTGTGATATGACGTACTGTAAGTTCATTTACGAGCAATAGCAATCACATAATATCTCCTCATATATGTGCCACGTGAATAAGATCAATGGCACTATTTTAGATGGAATTTGTTGTGGTTGTTATCTTTTCTAAAAGCAATAAGACCAACTGAAGAAAGTGGTCTTTTGTTGACAAGCTTGAAATCAACACATTGTGTTTCTACAAACTCTGCCGATTTCTCGCACACAATGTGACTTCGACAAGGCTCCGTTGCCATAGTAGCTTGCTCTCTGAAGGTTGAAGCCATGACCCAAGCAACAGTTCAGTGGAGGCTGCTACAGAGGTGCAAATGAACCTCCAGGCCCTGACAGAGTGTGTTTGTGATAGTATCATAGGTGAGAGGATGCGGGAACCCAAACCGACCGGGGGTAGTGAGGGATAGGAAGCAGCACTAGGATTTCTACCGAGGGTGCCTAGACGAAGGAAAAAATGGCAAGGCGGGGGAGTAAAGTCGTCGGAAGCTCAGGATCAACAAGGAAAATGTGATTGAGCTGATGGTAACCGATGACGGGATTACAGGAACGGTCATAAATGGATAACGGGTGATAAATATTTTAACCAGATGAGCTATGCTGATGAACAGGAAGTGGGTAGATTAATCAAAATGGAGAATTATCACAGAATCTACTTCAGTATCTCAGTACGCTTTAATAATCTATGGAATTTTTTTTTTTGCTGTATTTGTCAAAGCAAAAAATGTAAAACTTACATTCCCTCTTCTCCGCTGTGTTGTTGCCTTGCTGTTTTTTTTTTTTTTTTTTTTTTTTTTTAAATCCCAACGTGATTTATGCCTGACATAACGAATTTAGGGCGTTTGTGCCTACTTAGCTCAATTTGTTTATACCACTTTGCCGCTAATCCCGCTGACGAAAGCTGCTGGGAGATAAGCAACACAAAGTTTCAGCAGCATTGAGAATTCAAACAGACTCACTATAATTATCTTACATATATATCCTAAAACTAAACACAAGACTACATAAAGGCTTTCCAAAAAACTAAATATTTGTCACCAAACTCCCAAAAGTGTAGCAACTGCAGTGTTTTAACTTTGCAAGTACATTTTCAAAGAAATTAAAGATCGCTTCACAAAACACTCGTTGTTGCGTCACGGGCCAGCAATTAATAAAGTTCTCCATTCCCCAATTCTTTCTGACTCTCACATTGGTGAAGACTAACTTCTGCTTGCTTCACATTTTAGTATGTACTGAACGTTCCAGGATTCATTTAAGCAATCTCTGGACAATAAAGAAAAAATCAAGTTGTTTATTTTGCTTTTGCTACCTTCGAACAAAAATCCATTACGTCTTGTCGTTAACACATAATGACACGCTGATAACTAGTGATGGGAAAATGAAGATTCAGATTTGTTTCATGAACCACTTGTATTTTTTACTCCTCTAGGTGGCAGTGTTGGCTTGAATACAGAGGTTTAAGAAATGTCAAGACAGTGTACTTTTAATCCAATGCTGAACAATCTACGGGAGTCAAAACATACAACAACTGTTTCGTGGTACAAATTTGAAGCATTCATTTTCCATCACTACTGATAACCAATGCCCAATAGGGGACGACTTACGTGTGCTGTGCACACACAATAGTTGCTTACTGATGACATATCGGTGCTGTCAGTAGGCATCTCATGCAGCAAAAGCCCAGCAAGATCTTTTTGCAAATTCCAGATGTCATGGCAACAGTACACCCGCAAGCCCGCTCAGTCATCGCTGAAGGTTTTCAGTGTGTGTCTAGCAGTTTTGCCGCCTGGCAGCGTCGCTGACATACGCTCAAAGCAGCTTTTGCGCTGCTTTCCGTCACTATGTTGTCGTGTTGTTTTTGGAGGACATATTGATAAGCAGAAGGCAGCAAAGTGGCGCCCTGAGAACAGACGTCTTACTATGTACAGGGATAAACGTGCTTCATTTGTTTCAAAATGACTAACAGGAGATGTGAGCTACTGTATGTGGCTTTACCTGTAACGCAAATTTCTCATGGGATTTGTAATCTAAATAATTAGTTCATTCATTCAATCAAAAGCAGTGAAATTGAATATTTGTCTGTTCTTTTAGATTTCGTACTAAACATTTTCTAATTAGCAGCTGATTAGCATATTGTTTGTGGTAAGGGCTGTGCAATTAATCGAAATTCAATTACAGTTACGATTATTACACTCCATGATTACAAAATTGGTCGAATATAACTCATTGATATCCAATGAGCTATGTTTGTCTAGACAAAGTAATTGTTAACTTATTAACTTGTTTATTGTGGTTATGAGTCGTGACTACTAAAACATGTTTCCACGCTAAACCACCAACCGTAACTTCATTCAAATTGATTAATCATTAAGTACCAGTTTCCGCAGTTAATGATCACCGTAGCATAACTATGACACCTTGTTGACGTAATGCTATGCGTACTTTCCATACAACTGCCAACTTAATTTTTGTGTTCGCACGATTTCGACATCGGGCATTAAAGCCTGTGACTCAGGGCAGACCAATCTGAACCAACAGCTGGTGAGATTCATGAGGCGTGCCGAATCCAATAGTCACGTCTTGGGATGAAGCAGAATAAATATAAAAAAAATATCGTAAGAAGCAACATCATAAGACTCTGGCTAAGACCCAACTGCGAGTGGTGGGCGTATTTGTAACATAAAAGTCACCGGATCAGTTATCATTGCAAAATTATTCTACTGGTAAAGGTCACCGGGTCAGTTATCATTACAAAATTATTCTAATGGTTGAGGAAAAACAAGCCCCTGGATAGTGTTGTGTAATTTGAGGTTTTGAAAAGAGCAAGGCGGCGGCTCGGTGGCGCACTGGGTAGCACGTCCGCCTCACAGTTAGGAGGGTGCGGGTTCGATTCCACCTCCGGCCCTCCCTGTGTGGAGTTTGCATGTTCTCCCCGGGCCTGCGTGGGTTTTCTCCGGGCACTCCGGTTTCCTCCCACATTCCAAAAACATGCTTGGTAGGCCGATTGAAGACTCCAAATTGTCCCTAGGTGTGAGTGTGGGTGAGATTGGTTGTCTGTCTCTGTGTGCCCTGCGATTGGCTGGCAACCAGTCCAGGGTGTCCCCCGCCTACTGCCCGATGACGGCTGGGATAGGCTCCAGCACGCCCGCGACCCCCGTGGGGACTAAGCGGTTCAGAAAATGGATGGATGGAAAAGAGCAAGGCCCAAAAAAAATGCAATACTTTCTTAATAACAATAAAATAAAAAATTGCGAATGTTGTCGAGCTCCATCAGCTGTGTGGGAAGCAAAGAAGCAAATGTCCGAGGGAAAGGCAGTTATGAAATGGTGACAGGGAGGGTTACGTAAACAAAAAAGAGCTCATGTTTGGCAAACAAGCCATCTCAATACAATAATTGCCAACAGAACAAACAAAATAAAATAAATAAATCAAATAAATAAGTAATCGCAGATAGGTAAGCATGCTCTTTTTTATTTTCCATTATTTTTCGAAGTTTGGAAGCAAGTCTGCACATCCTCAGAGAGGCAAATAACGCAATGGGGAAAAGGAAAAAGTGCATTTAAATGAATCAATAATTTGCTTTTCACACAAAGAACCATTGCTACCTGATCAAATACTTATATTTTGTGATATATGTTGTAAAAGAAGTCCTTTATGTCTTTTCTATAAATGACCTTCTTCACCTTCACTTGGGGTTACAGCGCCACCGGTTGCCTTGGCATGTATTTAAAAGTTCGCATGTGAGACTAAGAATGGGAAACAGTTAATTTTTTTTAAACTACTTGTTTATGTATGGACACGATTCACTGTCCGCTGTTGCTTAGGAACATTATTCTCTGCTTACCTCCCGTGTTATTCCCGTTAAAGATAATAATGCCCCGGTCCCTTCTGGGGCTCAACCCTGTGTTTGATTAAAGAGACCTTTAGATAATGGAGGGCAAAGTGTGTGTGTGTGTGTGTGTGTGTGTGTGTGTGGGGGGGGGGGGGGGGGGGGGGGGGGGGGGCAATATTATCTATTCTCCGAAGCACCTTTCATATTTGTACTTTGTTTGCACAGGGCTAATGTTAACCAACGAGCCTCCTTTTTTTTCCTCCATCATCGAGTCTTTGCTCCGTTTTGATTGAAGTAACGTTTGAAAAGAGGAGCCTGCATTTGGTGAATGTCATAATGAAGCATTGTCAAAAAACACACCCAGGAAATCCATGTTAAATATTTTTTTAATGTGCTTTTATTCTTTGAAGATTCTTATTAGAAACAGCCCACTGATTGTTTGGACTCCCTGGCTTTTTATTTTGCATATGCAAATATCTCTTTCCGCTTGAGGGAGTTTTTTTTTTCATGATGAATTAGTTACCAAGCAACCATAGATAACAGCTTATCCTGATTAAAAAAAAAAAATCTAACCCATTACATAATGATCGTTAACTTTCAAGAGGATTTACATTTCTGAAATGTTGGTGTTTGAGTTGGAGTTTTTGGATACGTAGAAAATGAACGAGGTATACTTAATATAAATATATTTTAGATAAGGCAGGAAAATATGGAATCAGTCCCGCCTTCTGGGAAGAGTGCATCTGTGGGAAGTTTTATCCAATTGTTAGGTTGATTGTTTTAAACATTCTTTATCAATAATGTTTAGTTGAATCATTTTTATGTGTGTTTGTTTCAGCTGTTGTTTTCAAAGTACTCGCTACATAAAAAAGTAGTTAATTTGGAAAAATGTCTTGGTATGATCGATATAATGGGAGAAAGGCTGGGAAAAAGATAAGTCACAATTAATTTTATTCAACAATGTAAACAATTAACAGCATGCAGACACAAATATGTTAAGTGTGAAACACTACTTACCTTACTTTAGTTTAGTTGTACTACATGAGGACACATGTAAAAGTCTGCAGTGCGCATTCACGCAGTCTTTATGGCTTCACACATAAAATGTGTCGACGTCAGCGTCTGGGATAGCGACAACTGCTTCCAACACAAAGGACTTAGCCAGTGCATCTCGGGTGGTAAACTTGACATTACACACAACTCACCCCTACATAATGGCACTATGGCTAAATAATTTTAAAATAGATTATTCCATCGCTTAATCGGATACAATTTTATTTGGATTGAAACATTTGTTTCCCATTTACTCCTTATTAACCAATTATCTTTGTTTATTGGCATTATTTAGTAATTCTAAACTAACTACATAGCTAAGCAATATCAGACAAGAGGGATTGATAGTCATTGTTTTCTAAGGTAAACAGATGTCTGCAAATGTCTTATTTTGATTAAACACAAAAGATAAACCAATCTGCTTTCAGAGAATTATTTTTGAGAGCCTGCAATGAGAAGATTTAGACTATCTTTAGTTACATAAAACGGTTTTAAACAATTACTCGATTATTAGAATACAAGGCGATTAATTTGATAATTTGCTGTTGATTAATCGATTCATTTTAACATCTCTGAGGCATATTTGTAATCAGCCCACACCGCTTTCTGTTGAAAGCAATTCTCATTGTCACGATGACATCACCATGTCTGTAATTATTACTGGAATTATCTGAAAGCAGGAAGCCGCATTTACTGGGTGAATAAATGTCAGACATGACAATGCCCCAGTTCAATTGGTCCTACTGGGTGAATAAATGTCAGACATGACAATGCCCCAGTTCAATTGGTCCTTTCTGAAATGGATGCCTATTATTTTGAAAATACGGACAATTTGCAGGCCGAAAATATACATTTCACATAGGCCACTGAGCTGGGAAAAAGACGGCTCAGATAGCAAGTATGAAAGAGTCACTTACCTGCTATAGTACTTCCTTTCAGAGCCATGCTGACCTCCATGAGTCAGATGACCATTGGGAAAGTCTTTGAAGGCCCCGCCTGTGAAAAAAGAAAAGTGCATTTTGCATTTCAGCACATTTTTCACAGAGCATGGGACAGAAAAAAAATGAGATCATGAAGCTAATGGGAGATTTGCTGGGGAGCTTCACAAAACAGTCACGGAACTGTCTGCTCAGTTTGCCTTAATCTGAAACCACATTTGTGAAATTAAAAGCGACAAAAGGCAAGACTCAGCAGTAATAGCATCGTCTTCCGGGCTAAATGTTCTGTTTTGATTTGATGTGGAATAATCTGGGAAGGACACCTGTCATCTGTTGTCCGCAAAAAAAGGTGAAGCGAAGCAGACATGACAATCCAGGACTGGACTATGGATTAAGATCAGATTGTTTGGGCAATGCAATGAGAATACAATGATGATTTTTTCATATGCGGGGCTCTGTGTTGATTTTATCCACTGAAAAATAGAAAATTGTTGATTTTTGGTAGCATTCATCCATTTTCTGGACCGCTTTGTCCCCACAGGTGCTGCGGGCGTACTGGAGCCTATCCCAGCCGTTATCGGGCAGTAAGTGGGGGACACCCTGAACCGGTTGCTAGCCAATCGCAGGGCACACGGAGACGAACAACCATCTGCACTCGCACTCACACCTATGGTCAATTTGGAGTGCTCAATCGGCCTACCATGCATGTTTTGGGGATGTGGATGGAAACCAGAGTGCCCGGAGAAAACCCACTTGGGCACGGGGAGAACATGCAAAAACCACACAGGGAGGGCTGGAGGTAGAATCGAACCCACACCCTCTTAATTGTGAGGCGGATATGTCCACCGTGCCGCCGATTCTTGGTACCAGTGAGTGTAATTCTAATACCAAAAATGAATTATGTTTTGAGAATAAATGTGGAATCAATTTCCAAACAAACATGTATCCCAATGCCTACATATAGAATGTACGTACGTACGTATGTGTCCATGAAATCTTGTAGGGCAGTCCACTAAAGCTATCAAAATTAATTGATTTAATCGACAAATAACAGATTATCAAATTAATCAACAACTATCTTAATAACTGAATAATCATTTAGAGCCATTTTAATTTATAAGTGTTAAAATCCTCTGTTAGCCTCAACAGTAATCAACTTTGTATTTTCATGAAAACATTTGTATCACTCAAAACAACACCTGATTTTACTTCTAACAATAACCACATCAGTAACTGAATCAGTTTCAAAATGTGTAGTGAGTACAAAAGTAATCCCGCTTGTTTGTTATTTGTTATTTAATTGTTTTTATCATTAAGAAAATACCAAGTAAACAATAGTAAATGATTTTGTAATACACCTACATGCACAAAATTGTATCCAATTATTCGATTGATAGAATAATCGATAAATTCTAAAAGTATTGGATTGTGCCAGGCCTGACTCTACAGAGCTGCTGTTCCATTAATCTGTTCCCTCCCTGACACGCATGTTCAATTTAGTTTGGCTTCCGTGTGAGAAGAAAACATCATTTGCCACAGGCAACTAATCGACGTGCTTCTCATGTGAGACACTTTCATTTAAAAATCTGCTCGCATGCCAGCACATCTGATGCCAAGTCACATCTCACCAGTTCCTTAATGACAATGAGAATTCAAGTTAGCACGTCGGTTGACCTACATGCAAACATTATCATTGCGTGAAGAATCATTTTAATGGTATTAATATTTACTGCAGTGGAAAATGTCAATATTTGGTATGTAATTAGTTTATGTGGACTTTAACTCATGCTTATTTGAGTTACTTATGAAACCTGCATTTGTGCCAGGTCGTTATGTGTCTAATGTGAAAAGCAACTGTATCATTATTGTCATCATCATCATCATCATGATGATTATTGCTGATTTTCATTCCCACTGTCAGTTACTCTCCACCACTTTGCCATTTTATGTTTCCCTCATACAGCCATTAATGACGCAACCAAGCAGATATTTTCACAGAAAATGGGATTTGCTACAATGATGTTGACAAATGCAAACCAGTATTTGTGAACAACTGCGTGCAATTCTTCACCTCACTTGAAGTCGTGTTGGTTGCAGAAGAAATTTTAACTGCGGTTCCATGAAATTCTGAAGGGAGATTACAGAACAAATGAGGTATTTTATCAACAACATGCACACAGTCCACAAAAGTCCTGCAACGTTTCTTGTTCCTGCCTCCCTGGCGAGCGAGCACGTGCGTCATGGCCCTCAGTGAAAACAAACACCCCTGATCCCCCTGAGATGAGACTCAAATCCCACAAAAGCCCACACCAAGCTGTTGCAAATGCAGGTTCGACTCTGGCACGTCTCAGCTTGCCAAGTTGAAAAGCCTGTGACAAATAAAGTCATCACCTTCTTTAGTTACTCCAAATGGCCATAAGAAATGTATTCATTTGGATTTTACTTCATTTAACCATGCACAGGTTCAATAAGAATTGGGTGTAGTCTGTTTTGTATGTGACTTTTGAAAATGTCACTGATATCACTTAAGCAAAACTAAAAGGAATATTTGGTGGAAATTGAGTTACCTTTTAATTGCTTTGAAAGTTGTCTGGAATTTCTGTGTCATTAACAACAAACCCCACAATTTTTAACTCTTTAGACAGAACTTTCCCACAGTGTCGAGTGTTATTCTTGCCCCACCACGTCTTTTCCAAGAGGCTCCGTTGTTATTTTTTGTCAGCCTGTAACTTCCGCATCGTGGCTCTCACACCATTGGCCGGTGGGGGCGGAAAGTGGACCTATGGGAGGCCAGTTACTAGGCAGCCTGCGCCATGTCGGGACGCGCTCACACACTCGTCCACAAACACACAGCTGTTCCATTGAAAAGCAGCGGGATGTCACAACAAAACCCTGTCGCTGCGATTACAAAAGACATGCACTCACTTGTACATTTTGTATTTTAAAAAGAAATACCTGTTGTGTTGTTTTACAACTTTTTTTCAACCAAACTGTGTGTGGGTTTTCCAACTACGTATTTGTTTATCCCGATCACTTCCGGGTTTAAAAAATGTCAAAATGTGGAAAATTGCAGGTAAATAAACAATGACCCTGCATTTATCGAACAACAGTCATTCATTGTAAAGTCTTTTTATGATTTTCCATGTTTTTGATAAGAAATATTGCAGATTAAGTGGGGGATTTTCCTTAATGTTATGTAGCCCTTAATGGGGAATTCAATGACCCAAATCAGCAGGCCCAGCTTTGTTTGCCCATCTGCTCTTGAGACAATATAAGCCTTATAAGTATACTATGCATTTCTGTACACGCCTTTCACATGTGTTGCAGGTCTGCAGATTGCAAGTAGCTTGATACAAACACAAAATAGCTTGCCGAGCATGAACGTGTCATGAAAGAGAAATGGATGCAGCATTCGAATTGTTCAACATGCATCATAGAGCATTAATAGCTCCAACTTCAACATCCTTCATATTCTGGCCTGTAGCCTATGCGCCATTTCCACAAATTGTACCAGTTTGGCCAATTTCTGTTGTTTGGATCAACCTCTTCCATAGCCAGATGTCATGGATTGGGGCACAATGACCTACTATGTTGTTCACTAACATGAAAGAAACAAGCACCTGTGCTAGGTTGCAAGACCATCATGTGGAACCCAAAGGAAGAACTGTAAACAATACCTTTCTCAGACAAAAAAAAAAAAAAAAAAAACTTAAATCCAGTTCTCTTGCTCTCCCGGTGCTCCCACATGCCTGTTGTACACGAAAACACACATTTAATTTGATTGGAAGGTAGTCTGGGCAGGGTTAAGACAACATGGCGAGTCTTTCGAGTGTGAGTGGAATAATATTTGGATATGCAGGCATGGCGAAGACAGCATTCGCTAGTTCCTCGGACCAAACACAATTTTCTCCTCTGGCAAGGGAAATATAAGTATACTCCCAAGATGTAATTGTGATTCTTCTTAGTAATGGATCTGTATTTAGTTCACCTCAAATAATAGTGTTCCCGAACTCGAGATGACATGTCATAACATGCTGTAAACTGAAAAATTATCTTTTCTTCATTTGGAATGTGGAGGAGCAGGAAAGTAAAAAAAGGGGAAAAAAATCCCATTGTGTGAGCTCACACCCATTTGGAGGCAGCGCTTTTAGCCAACAAAATCAATCATAGTCTGCAACCCTTGACCTTCGCCCTTGTTAACCTCACCAATGAGGCTTCAGCCAGCAGACAAGCAGATGGGGGTGAGGGAGGGGCTAAATTCGGCCTGGCGAGGAGGGGTCGCTGCCAATCAAACTTCCGTGTCCTGTCAATTTCTTGCACAAAACAGAAGTCACATTTTGATTATTTTGTCAACATTATCACATTGTTGCACACGTGTGTTGTACTAATTCCAAATTGACCATCGTCTTTTATGTAGCACATTGGATTTTTACATTATTAACAATTATTATATTCATTATTTAATGTTTAGTCGTATTTATGAATTAAGGGTTAAGTTCCAAAACAGGTGGATTACTGTGTAAACGCCATCGCTATTAATTACCATCACTTGTAATTAAATAATTAAAGTCATATTGCGCAAGCTTTTATAGGGCAAACCTAAAAACAAAACACAAAAACATTACAATACTTTCTGATGTGCTAGAAAAAAATCAGCATAAATAATATTCGACATGGCCTTGCGTCATTTTTTGAATGTGCAGCAATTTTTCTGGAAGCTTCTGTTCCAATGAAGATGTTGTAAAAGAATGATAAAGTGCTAATCATTCACAACGATTTCAACATAAAAGCATGTGTACGGAAGTGAAAGCTGCCGTTTGAGTTTTTTTTTCTTTTTTCTTTTTACTTTTTAAATGAGGACAAATCAGATGGACATGCGCGCCCGCGACCCCCGTGGGGACTAAGCGGTTCAGAAAATGGATGGATGGATGCATGTGTGGTTGTGTAACATTTATCATTAAAAACCTATTTCATGACAAATGCGCCAATGCCATATGTGTTATGCAATAAATATAAACTCGACTCGTGTGCGCCTCCTATGTAGGCCTGTGCCACCCCCTGCTGCATTATAATGGAACTCCATTTTCAGTTTTGGTGTCGAGCATTTGTGGCCTTTTTTACGCCAGAGGGTAGGATCGAGTAAGTTTGTGTGACATCTTGGTAGTTTGGGACAGTTTCTCAGACTTCAATCAAGTTATTTGAATTTAGTTACATTCAATTTAATTTATATTCTTTATCATGACTGTTTAGATTTGGCAAATTAATTTATTACAGCATATAAGTGAAAAACATTTTTTTTTTCAAATTGTTCTGCAACTTCTGGGGGTTTTTATTATGGCAAACAATCTTTTTTTTATTTTATTTTATTATTTTTTTGTTTATGCTGTTTTGTGGCTTCTGGTTTTCCAAAATGTGATTGATTTGTGCGCAAACAGTCAAACAGGTTCTAGCCAAGAAACAATGTACATGAATTATTTTTATTTTATTTGATCATCACTCCATTAATATTCTCTCTTAATTGCTTTCTCAAAAAATGGCTCACCACCTGATTTTGGTTTATGTCAGAGTAAAAAACTTTTACAGCATCTTTGGAGATTTATCTGGCAAACTAATATCAAGTTTAAGTTATATTTTACACATTCGCATCCATTCAAATCCAACACAGCCCTTTCTTTGATACAAATTAGTAGCATTGGTCTAGATTTCCTGAATGAGCACAGAGGTCAAAGGTTGTCGCCAGGCTCATCTACACACCAGGATGCTAACTTCCAAGCAGCAGCCCTGTAAAAACAACAGAAAAAGAAAAAAAAAAACAATTGTCCCCTCTGACCTCCTATACGGGCCTGCCCTCCTTTCCCGCCATTGATCTCAGATTGAGGGTACGTGCGACAATACTCTTCACCAAAAAGGCATCTTGAGTGTGACCATGCATCATTTATGGTCATCTGCGGGCTTGGAGGGGGGCGGTGATGGCGGTGGTGTGCGGTTCAAAGGTTGATTTGTTGAGTCTGGGCGGTTCTGTACGGCAAACACACACAAACCGAGGCAGGCTGCACACACGGACACACAAGGAATTAAACATCAGGTATTGTTATTGCTTAACGTTTTCATTCAATTTGTCTTCTGTAATTGTAAGTCTTTCTGATGGAAGAAGCCATATTTGGGCCTCTATGCCTCATTATGAGACATGAGAAAATGATGTGATTTCTAGCCAATAAACCATTTTTTTAATGTAATTCAATATTGCAAAACAGAATCACATTTTAATAATATAGTATGTAAAGTGGTTGTATTATTTTTTTGAACAATTAAAAAAATCAAACAGTATTAGTTAACTTTATTTTTAACTGTATTTGTCTATGAAAACAAATTGAATACAAATCTAATATTTAATAATTGTGCCATTAAAAAAATAATATAAAAGAAACAACAAACTAAATCCAAAATGCTAAAACATTTGTAGTATATTAAAAAAAGTTATTACCAATATGACATTAACTGATTTGTTTCATCTTATATTTTGCATATTTTGCATCTGACCACCCTCAACATTATTCTGATGCCAGCCAATGAAATGGAAATTCTCACACTCGTGCTGCTACTCTTCATAGCGCCTTTACATTTGTCCATCCCACAACCAAGTAAGTATCAAAAAAATTTATAATAAGCCATCCATGCTCATAGAAATCTTTCTAAAGTTTTTAATCTTGTAATTTTAGGACAAGCTTTGAACATTGACATGGAACAGTTAACGAAGACAAAAGAGGAGAGCAAAGATGCCAAGCGAGACGCACTGAAAAAAGAGCAGGAGGGCATGCTTGTGGGAGGGATCATCCCTCACGAGGCGATTCAAAACGAATCAAATAGTGATATTCCGACTCCTCATTCCAATCCCGAAGCCCTCATTCTCTTCTCAACAGTGACTCCCAAAAACCACAAGTCCATCTCACTGATGGAAGACATCCTCACAGAGGTGCTACAAACTCCAAGACATTATTCTGAACAGACTAGTCCAGATGTTGAAGTCCAACCTGTGAGGAACACTCTTGACACAAGAACAACAAACGCCATCATTGAAAGAGGAGAGTACGACCAAAATAAAGTGACCAAACCTTCAGTCGAACTACACAAGATCAAAAGTGATAAAAATAAGACTATTCAAAATCGCAAAAAGGGAAATGGAAGGAAAAAGAATGTTAGAAAACAAACCAAAGAAACGAAGACTAAAAAGATGGAGTATTTTCCTTACTTCATGGATAACTACTGTCCTCCTGATTGTGCCTGCTATGGAGGGTAAGAAATGATTCCCGTGAATATTCTCATGCATCTCAGTCTTCTCATCCTTAGATCATTAAATAAATTAAAACTGGATTGGATAGTAGTCTCAGAAGATGTTTGCCTCTCTGAAAAGAGTCATTGGTTGAAAAATCCGTTGTTAATATTCCATTCAAACATAAAACGTTAAGGGAGAAATTGGAGAGTCTGCTTGGTCATTTGTTGCCTGGCAGAGTTCATAGAAATGCCCAATGAAAATTGTACTACAACCCAATAAAAAAAAAAATCTGCCTGTTTTCCAGGGTGGTCCAATGTTCAGACAAATTGGTGGACAAGATCCCGTACGGCATCCCCTACAGCTCCCGTTACATCCTCCTGATGAACAACCACATCAACAGCATTCAACTGGATCTCCTCCGGGGATACACCTCCATGGAGTTCCTGGTCCTGAGTAAAAATCACCTTACAGATGGCTCTGTGGAAGGGGCGTTTGAGGGCATCCCGGTGTTGAAGCGTCTATACCTGGATCAGAACCTGCTGGCGAGCATACCGACGGACCTTCCGGCTTCCCTCGAGGAGCTTCGGCTGGACAACAACCGTGTGAGGGTGATGTCGGAGTCATGTTGGACTCGTTGTCCTGGCCTTTTGGTGTTAAGCCTCAGCAACAACAGTCTGGGGAATGAATCGGGATCTCTTCCGGATGCCGTGTTTTCTCCCCTGCACTACTTGAGGACTTTGAACTTAGACCACAACCAACTGACGACCGTTCCCCATGGGTTGCCTCTGTCCATCAAAGAGCTGTACCTCAGAGGGAATCTCATTGAACATTTCAGCGGCAAAGCATTTAACGGGAAATCCCAGCTGGGGATTTTGGACCTGAGTGCCAACCGACTGAGCAACAAGGGCCTACCCAAAGATGCTCTGGTCAAAGCCACCCACCTGGAGAGCCTCAACCTGGAGGGCAATCGACTCAAAAAAGTACCCCGGCACCTTCCCTCGTCGATCAAAACTTTAAACCTTGAGGGCAACATCATCTCCGCGATTAGAAGAGTTGCTTTCAACTCCTTGAAAAACCTAGAACACCTAGGACTAGCCCGGAATAAGATCTCTAAAGTAGTCCCGGGTGCATTCTTGAGTTTGCCCGCCCTGCACCAGTTGGACCTTTGCCACAACGTCTTGCGCCAGGTACCCAGACAACTACCACGTGGCCTCCACTTGGTGGTGCTAACTCACAACAAGATCCATTCGGTGCCCCGGGACGCCTTTTGTTGGGGTCAAGCGAGCTCCGGTCTCAGCGAACTGGTTCAAGTGCAGTTAGAGAACAACTTGATGGACATGGGAAAGCTAGACTCTAAGGCTTTCAGATGCTTGAGGGGATTCCAGGTGGTGCATTTCTACTGAAACAAAGTCTCAGGAAAAAAGGCAAAACGTCACGTCTCGTCCCCAGTTTTGCTATGTGTCTAGGTTACCATGGTTTCTGTTCGCGTCGCCCCTCCCCTCCCCTCCCCTCCCCTCCCCTCCCCTCCCCTCCCCTCCCCTCCCCTCCCCTCCCCTCCCCTCCCCTCCCCTCCCCTCCCCTCCCCTCCCCTCCCCTCCTGTGTCACCTCAATCAATGTAACCACAGTCACCTGCCTCTTTATCATGTCTTTTTATTCAGTTAGTCTTGTCCCTAGTCGAGCTTCTTATAGTCTGTATTTGAGTTCTCCAATAAACTCTGGTCCAAGCTGCATTTGGTCGCCCTGCTCCATTCCATCCGTGACACAAAACGTAGACCAGCATAGTTATGTTGATTTATGATGTCATAAATTATGCAATCAGATCAACATTTAGGACACTTTTATTCAGAAAGAAATGCATTTTACAATTTATTGTGCAATTATCCATTTTGTTTCCTGCGAGGCCGATTGGGTGGAAAGTTTCACTTTTTATAATCAACTATTGAACTAAACTTTTCAACAACAGTCTAATTTATTACACCTCTATTATAAGTATATTTTACCCTGTATATAGTTTTTGATAAAGTCCTGCAAATGTTTACATGCATTTCAGAAAAAAAAGCTATATTTATTAGAATGTGTGCTTTGTATTCAATCGACCTCCATGTTTCGATGAGTAGGACACATTGTTGCTCTTAAAAACCGAAAGACTTCCCCATTTAATCTTTTTTTAAGAATGTAAATATGTGCTAGTATATCATGGTCAAGATGTATATTTTCAGATGTTCCAAAAATAAATAAAGCACAGTAGCTTCAGTCAACAAAACCTAAGCGAAGTGACTTGTATTATTGAGTAAGCCACTAGATGGCAGTAGCATACAGACAGAATATCGTATTGTGACAGTTACCCTAATGTTTGCACAAAACTGTCCCTTGAGGCAAACATGTGTGAGGAAGTTGACCTTGTGGGTTTAAATGCTATATTTTAACTGCAGCAAAGACTTTGACGAGAACCTTAAAGATATTTAAGAGCAGAATATGATCTGCACGGGTATGTTTCTGCATCACTTGATTAAGTCCTTCTAGGCAACGTGGCATCGCACCGCCGAAGGCCCGACGATGAGGAGGAGGGAAGGATTGGGAGGGAGGGAGGAAGAAGAGAGGAAGGTGGGATGATGGGGGGAGGATGGAGGATTTAACCAGGCGTTGTTGGCTTGGTGTCCGTGAAGGGAAGAGCCGTGGCTGGGCAGACAGCTCACCAGCACCTCCCTACAGTCCAGCAGGACCCTGACCCAAATCACAAGTACCTGTAAACAACCATACAATCCTGTCTTTTACATTATTGTCATTTTCAATATGCAGTTAAGAATCCAACCGGGTGCAAATGGAATCAAACATTATTTTCTTTTTTAGTTTAATGTACAAAGTAGGATTCACATTTTTTTCCCTCACAATATGTTGCTATATTTTCCTTGAGTGTTTCCAGATTAAGCAATCTTTTAACCACTTGATCATCCATTAACATTGTTGTTATTTACTCACAGCTTGAAAGCACCTCCATATGTTGCGGTTCTGACCACATCCAGCATGACTGGAAGTCCTACCACGTATTAAGTGGGTGCTTTGTAAACACTTTGAAGGAATCTTTCTTAAAAGGGAAAATAGCTGGGAAAAGTTAAAAAGGGGATCCTCTTAAAGTGATTCCTTTTCTGTAGTGGGTACTACTACAAATACCAGACGTGAAAGGGTTAGGACATAGTGTATCATTTGTTATCTTTCTGAAAATAATTAAAAAAAACTCCTGGTGAAGGGTTAACTGGCACCTCACATCCACAGCAAAGTGCGATTGCATGCGAGGGAAAGGAGGTGGCGCTTGAGTTAGTCGAGAGAGTAGAGGAGGGAAGGAGGGGAACCATGGGAGCCAGAGGGACCTCCACGCACACTACACCACACGTATATCTCAAACGCCATCCACGGCATGCTTCCTGTCACCACATTGTGCCTTTTTAAAAGGTAAAACTCACTTTGTTTTTTTGCAACTTTCCAGTAAAGCCTTAAACCCCCTGGAGTAGCTCCACAAGAAGGCCAGTGGGGCTGCAAACAGTAGCAGTGAAAATACAAAAGACTGGCTAACAAGAGAAATAACAAACAAGCTGTGCTTTTTTACCCCAATATGGATGCTAAATAATTATAACGTGTGATCGTTAGATTAAACACCATGAAAGCTTCAGCGGTTAAAGACTCCAAATACTCATGTAGACTCGTACTGGGAGACTCATCTCTGCTTATTTCATTCACAACAAGCAGTTTTGCAGAGTGAACAATCCCCCCCACTCAAAGAACGAAGCCTCAAGCTGTTTATTGATATGCCCAGTTGAAGTTGACTGTACTGTCCAACAAAGCCAGAGCTACACACTATAGATTTAAAACAACCACATAACCTTTGCCTTAAAGTCCACCAGGTTAATGCAAACACATGGGAAACGCCATAGACGTGCAAACAAATAGCATCTAGTGTTATAACCCTTAAAGAAATACATAATTGAAAAGAAACGGTGGGGCAGCACGTGTCGACAGTTAATATAATAATCACAGGCTTATTTTTTTTATCCTCTGCGAAGAACAACTGGCTCAATGTACCATATATTCACATTCTACTGCCCCCAGGTGGCCGAATTGCGCATACCAGTTGGAACAGCACAGTGTCGAATGAATTGAAGCAAAAATGTATCAGACACTGTAAGTATTTACACGTTTGCTTATGTCATTACTGTATGTTTTATTAGTAAAATTAAGTACAATAAGGAAAAAATAAAGGAGGGAAAATATAAAGTACTATTTTTCTTACAAAAATGGCTGGAATGGATTAATTGAAAATTTTAGAAACTTTACAAATGTGTTCATACGATAACGGCAAGGTCATCTATGATTTGTCCATTTGAAAGACAAGATACCTAAATCCTTTTTAAGGGCTTTGCAGCTAATTTGGCTGTAGTCACAGTAAGCCCGACTTGGGAAACCTCTGGTTTCAGCCTTCAGGTGCAGCGCGGATTGAGAGCAAAAACAAGTCCATAAACATTATTAGCGTACCAACCTATCTGAGTAATGTCACAGGTCAGATGAATTGAGCAGACTTGCTGATGAGTTCTTCGGAATAATACTTCGATTCTACCTTCCAGTGTAGATTTTAATGACACCATTGTTGACTCATCAGGCCCATGGCGACACGCACACACTCAAGTGGTCTTGTAAAATTCCCTTCAGCCATCTGTCGGGCCTCGGGAAGCAAAACCATAAAGCAGGTCACTGCAGGAAGCGCTTGCCCTTCTGCTTCCTGTCCAGCCTTAGTTGCAGTCTAGACGGGCAAGTGAATAATAAAACATCGTCGCTGAAGTGTGCAAAAAGTCAGGGAATTGCCGCTGAGCATTAAAGGTCATATGTGCAGTTTTCCAATGCCAAGAGCAGACATTACCTAAGCTGTTGCCCTCTCTGAGACGTCACAAGCGGAGAAAAAGAAGTGCAGGCGATTCTGCAGTAGTCAGCAAAGTGGCTAATTATACATTTTGAGTCATTTGACGCAGAAAGTGTTGTCGTTCCTGCAGCTGTGAAATAGAGTTGGGGACACTGAGATGTGATTATGTGCGATTATCACAACAAATGGGCATTTTTTTTAATTTGGGTGACATTTGGGCACACATACTTTACTGTATGCTACTTTAGCTCACTTCTGATGATGCAATGCTAAGCTGTAATCAAAAGTGCTAAACGTTCAAACTGCACGTAATAAGTGTCATTTTTTTGGATGAATTTACGCTGAGTTGACATTTGACTAAGCGTTTCATTGTGTGTAGGCGTGCTATTACTTTCCATATGACAAAAACCTTTAGTTGAGCAATACAGTATCATGCTAGGCTCACACAGAAGGTGAAACGACTTATTTCTCGTCTGAATTTGACCATGGGATACTATCAAGGTAGCTGCTTCATTCGCGCCGCACCTAAACAGAAAGGACAATGTATGAATATTGCTAGTCAATCAGGCTACTGCTGTTTCTGCTAAAACCTTGGCTAATGCTAACTGCTATTGCTATCTTGGTTCACAGTCCAACTCTATGAACTTTCCGAAACATGCTGTCTAAGAAGTGTAGTATAACTCTACCTCTAACTTAGATTAATGTCCACATATTAATCCATCCAGACAGGTCATTGTTTGTTTTTTAAATTTCATCACTCACTGCTTTTGGGGGAAGAGTTTGCGAAGGTAATGTAACCACAGTCATTTACGCTGACTATTAGAGCCCTTAGTTTTGTAGTAGACGGATCCAAAAATAAACACGTCAAATTCACACATCTCGGCAACAAACCCTCGGAAAAGAACGGCACCACATTGCTCCTGAGGGCTCGTTGATGTGTTGAGGCTGAAATTTGATGCTCTCATCATCCACGTGTCCTAATTTTATTTCTAAGCTCCTCCACTCAGGCCCAGTATCACCTCGGGCATGAGAAAAAGTGTTAAACTGTGTCTCTTTATATTACTACCTAAGTCTGACCAAGCAGGAGAACCGTGACACAAAGTTGGATGTGGCGGCGGGACGTTTGTGGTGCAGACGCTGGAATAAACTGGGAATAACCCAAAAGAAACAAACTGATTGACTGCTGAGCGGTGAGAAATCCAGATGTACACCATCAGGCCTAATGAGTAAAAAATATTACAGAACTAAATGTGGAACAGAATACTGTTTTCACGCACAAAAGTCTAACGTTAAAAAGTGAACTCACTTGTGATGAAACTCGATTTACGGTCTTGCGGCGAGGCACTGTCGACGACCAGTCCACATCCGTGTCGCAGCTTTAAATGGATCCGCGTATGGTGTCATTACTTTGATTGCAGTACACTAGAGGAGACAACAGAGCCGTCGTGACTGAATGCTACTGCACGTCTTTGTCACTTTGTCACAGTTAGAGCAGCGGGAACAAGAACACTTGGGAGCAAATGCTCATTTAAGCGTAGCTATACCTATGACAGTCCAGTTTATTGAAGAGTCATGAGGTCATGTCCAATCAGAAAGAGCCCCTAAAGAATCTGAATGATTCTTTGAGTAGTGGCATTGCTGCAAAACATCATTCCTGCTTGTGTTTGTCAACAATCCATCATGCTGTACAGCATGAACATCCTGTTCCAGAACAACACAACTGTGTCCAATCAAGATAAGACCCAGATTCCAATCCAGAGACAGATGCACTCTCGTGGGTGTGGACACTATAAAACCATCCAGCTTAGCGAACAAACCATTAGAAATATGTCATCACATCACATCTTGCAGCAATATCCTGTTCCAGAACAACCAGCCTACCACTGTGTTCAATAAAGATGAGCTCCAAAGACCAATCGAGAGACAAATTAGTTGACTTGGCTGTAAATGCTACAAAACTGCATGCCTTTGTCACACAGGTCAACACTGAAGCAATCAGAAAAATGAAGAATTTGTAAGCTATTTGTACTGGATGAAGATCCTGTTCCAGAGCAACCAGCATGACTGCAACATTAGTTCCAGAGACCAATCCAGCCTATGTAGAAGACATTATGACACGGCATGTCACACAGTCATTACTTGCACACAAACAAAACCACCACAAAATCAAGTTTGGTTCGCCAGTGAAGCTCGATTTTTGTGAAAATGTGTTCTGCTGGGGACACCCTGTTCCAGAATGAGTTCTGACCACAAGACTAAAGAAATAAAGAAAAGGTTCAAACTAGACATTGACTGATCAATGCGGTCAGTGAAGAGGGACCATTTGTCAGTTTCCGTCTGTCTCGTCCTGTCTAGTCAGAATCAAAAAGTTTCTTGTGTAGTGAGCGGAATAACCGGCATCATTGTGTTCAGTCAGGATGAGCCCCGGAGACCAATTGGGCCTGCCAAGGGTGTGGATGATGTTGGACTAAACCATCTGCACGCCAAATCCCTGATTTCTGCGACGGACAAGTCCAGACGGGAGCTTCCAGTAAAAGCAGCGGGAAAACGTTATACGTAAGTTGTTTCATCAGGCGAACTGCTGATGTCGGCTGATTTGTTCCTGCTCCGGGTATGGATACCAAACCCTTGAATACCGCCCAATCCCCTACCCCCACCCCTCGACCCACCACCACCATCCCCACCAACTCTACTGGCAACATTTTACATGTTGTTGTCGAACGTTTCAAGATGTTTGGTAGGAAATTTCCATCAGATCCACAGCCACTTTTTGCCAAACATGGCCAAGATTTTTCCAAGAAGAATCAATGGAGCGGACGCTGCTGGTCTGCTTGCAATAAGCACACGCATGCACGCACGCATGTATGCACGCACGCACGCACGCACGCACGCACGCACACACACACACGCACACACACACACACGCACACACACACACATACACACACACACACACACACACACACACACACACACACACACATTCACAAAACACACACACTCACAAAACACATACATATTCACACACATTTTATAGTCCAGATCAAATAAACTGAGGTCTCGACAACATTCCTGACGACTGGGAAACGGCCGTCGTTGTGGTTCTACGCTTCAGGGAGAAATGAAGAAACACAAGGGATCCGGAATCAAAATGACATGAATGGATATTCTATTAAAATGAATAATAATAATAATAAAATTTGAAAAAATACAAGTATATTACCCTAAAAATATTGAATAATACCATGGGACCTTGTAAAAGAAGGGTTTATTAAATGTTATTGTATTTTTTATTTGTCATTGTCACGTCTCGTCCCCAACTGCTCCATTATGTGTCTGTTGTCATGGTTTCTGTCTGTGTGCTCGCCCCTCCCCTCCTGTGTGCCCATGATCAGTGTGATTGTTCCCACCTGCCTCTCGTTACCTGTCGTGTATAAAAGTCCTGTCTGCCCCTCACTCCCTGTCGGATCATTGGGTTTGGTATTGGTATTGGTTGGTTTTGGTTTTGGTTTTGGTTGCTGTCGTTCGGTGTTGGCGTACTGTCTTGATGCCGTCATGTCCTGTTGTCTTCTTGTTTCACGTCCCGGTCAGTCAAGTTATTGTTTAAGTCATGTCAGTTTACCGAGTCTGTATTTTGAGTTGCTTCAATAAACCCTGGTCCAAGCTGCACTTGGTCGTCCTGCTCCATGCTACACCCGAACCGTGACAGAATGATCCGACCATCACAACGACCAGCGCTTGGACCCCCCTCCACCACCAGCTCCCGCTGCGACGCCCGATCGTCGTCCGAGCTTGTTCCAGCGCCATGGGCTTGCAGCTGCCATCGGATCTTGCTCCAGCGACGCCGGACTCACGGCCGCCATCGGAGTTCCTCCCGGCACCATCGCCTCTGCGACCGTCGTCGGACTTCGCTGCCACGACGCCGGACCCGCGGCCGCCATCGGAGTGCTTCTGGCGCCAGCGGCTTTGCGGCCGCGATCGGACTCTGGTGCCGCGACGCCGGACCCACGGCCGCCGTTGGAGTGCCTCCCGGCGTCATCAGACTCACGGCCGCCATCGGGCTCCACCCCAGCGTCGCAGGACCCGCGAACGTCGCCAGACATCCAAGCCAGCTGCGTCGGACCCGCGATCTTCCCTGGCTCCACTCCCACTGCTGCGGCGCGTGATGGCTCTTGCCGCCGCGCACAGCCCCGCCTTCCGAATGTCGCCGATCACTGTACGGACTTTGTGAGTGGCCGCCGATCGCGGTACAGACTTCCCAAGTCGCCGCCCCAGTGCGGTTGTGTTTCCCCGAGTTCCCGCGGAGTGCGGTTCTGTTTCCCCAAGTCGCCACCCGTGTGCGGTTCTGTTCCCCGAAGTCGCTGCCCGAGCGCGGTTCTGTTCCCCGAAGTCGCCGCCCGAGCGCGGTTCTGTTCCCCAAGTCACCGCCAGAGTGCGGCTCTGTCCCCTAGGTCACCGCCAGAGTGCGGCTCTGTCCCCTAGTGCGCCGCCGGAGTGCGGTTCTGTCCCCTAGGTCACCGCCAGAGTGCGGATCTGTCCCCGCAGTCGCCGCCGGAGTGCGGTTCTGTCCCCTAGGTCACCGCCAGAGTGCGGTTCTGTCCCCTAGGTCACCGCCAGAGTGCGGATCTGTCCCCGCAGTCGCCGCCCGAGTGCGGATCTGTCCCCGCAGTCGCCGCCCGAGTGCGGATCTGTCCCCGCAGTCGCCGCCCGAGTGCGGATCTGTCCCCGAAGTCGCCGCCCGAGTGCGGTTCTGTCCCCAAAGTGGCCGCCCGAGTGCGGTTCTGTCCCTCAAGTCGCCGCCCGAGTGCGGTTCTGTCCCCCAAGTCGCCGCCCGAGTGCGGTTCGGTTCCCCAAGTCGCCGCCCGAGTGCGGTGCGGTTCGGTTCCCCAAGTCGCCGCCCGAGTGCAGTGCGGTTCGGTTCCCCAAGTCGCCGCCCGAGTGCGGTTCGGTTCCCCAAGTCGCCGCCCGAGTGCGGTTCGGTTCCCCAAGTCGCCGCCCGAGTGCGGTTCGGTTCCCCAAGTTGCCGCCCGAGTGCGGTGCGGTTCCCCAAGTCGCCGCCCGAGTGCGGTGCGGTTCGGTTCCCCAAGTCGCCGCCCGAGTGCGGTGCGGTTCGGTTCCCCAAGTCGCCGCCCGAGTGCGGTTCGGTTCCCCAAGTCGCCGCCCGAGTGCGGTTTGGTTCCCCTAGTTTTTTTTTTTTGGGACGTCGGGAGACGTCCCTTGTGGAGGGGGGGGGGGTTCTGTCACGTCTCGTCCCCAACTGCTCCATTATGTGTCTGTTGTCTTGGTTTCTGTCTGTGTGCTCGCCCCTCCCCTCCTGTGTGCCCATGATCAGTGTGATTGTTCCCACCTGCCTCTCGTTACCTGTCGTGTATAAAAGTCCTGTCTGCCCCTCACTCCCTGTCGGATCATTGGGATTGGTATTGGTTGGTTTTGGTTTTGGTTGCTGTCGTTCGGTGTTGGCGTACTGTCTTGATGTCGTCATGTCCTGCTGTCTTCTTGTTTCACGTCCCGGTCAGTCAGTCAAGTTATTGTTTGTTAAGTCATGTCAGTTTGCCTTTTGAGTTGCTTCAATAAACCCTGGTCCAAGCTGCACTTGGTCGTCCTGCTCCATGCTACACCCGACCGTGACAGTCATGGTATTTGTCTACTTGTTGATTTTATTAGTAAAGGTAGAGAACTGTTTGTTTTAAATCAAAATTTGGTGGTGTAAGTTGAAGAAATAATGTGAAAAAATAAACAAGACAAATTAAATATCAAATAAAATGTACCGTATTTGCCGGTGTATTGGTCGACCTTTTTCGATCCAAAATCGACCGAAAAAAATCGACCTCGACTTATACACCGAGTCATAAAATTTAACTTCGTATTCATCGCTTCAAATGTGATGGTAACCAAGGCCGTTTCTCATGCATCTCATTGTGCGTTGCACTTAGAAAATTTGAACCGGGCGGCGTGCGCGAGTACGCGGCCCGCTGGAAGTCGAATGAGGCGCCGCGATCTCCTGCACAGTGCTTATAAAGTGCCGATCCGCTCGGCTTGGAGCTATTTCCAGCCTCCCGTTGGTGCCGGGCGGCGTGCGCGAGCTCGCCGGCCGCGATCTCCTCTGCGGTGCTTATAAACAGCCGATCCGCTCGGCGGGGGCTATTTTCGGCCACTTGGCGCGTGCGCACGGCCTCCCGGATGTGCCGGGCGGGTGCGCGAGCTCGCCGGCCGCTGGAAGTCGAATGAGGCTCCGCGATCTCCTCCGCGGTGCTTATAAACAGCCGATCCGCTCGGGGGGGGGGGGGGTATTTTCGGCCACTTGGCGCGTGCGCACGGCCTCCCGGATGTGCCGGGCGGGTGCGCGAGCTCGCCGGCCGCTGGAAGTCCAATGAGGCGCCGCGATCTCCTACGCAGTGCTTATAAACAGCCGATCCGCTCGGCGGGGGCTATTTTCGGCCACTTGGCGCGTGCGCACGGCCTCCCGGATGTGCCGGGCGGGTGCGCGAGCTCGCCGGCCGCTGGAAGTCCAATGAGGCGCCGCGATCTCCTCCGCGGTGCCGATCCGCTCGGCGGGGGCTATTTTCGGCCACTTGGCGCGTGCGCACGGCCTCCCGGATGTGCCGGGCGGGTGCGTGAGCTCGCCGGCCGCTGGAAGTCCAATGAGGCGCCGCTATCTCCTCCGCGGTGCTTATAAAGTGCCGATCCGCTCGGCTTGGAGCTATTTCCGGCCTCCCGTTGGTGCCGGGCGGCGTGCGCGAGCTCGCCGGCCGCTGGAAGTCAAATGAGGCGCCGCGATCTCCTCCGCGGTGCTTATAAAGTGCCAATCCGCTCGGCTTGGAGCTATTTCCGGCCTCCCGTTGGTGCCGGGCGGCGTGCGCGAGCTCGCCGGCCGCGATCTCCTCCGCGGTGCTTATAAACAGCCGCATGCGCACGGCCTCCCGGAATTTGAACACATTTCGTCAATAAATTTCGCATATTGAATTTTGAAGTTTAATATAATGCAACAATTGAGCTCGACTTATACAAAGGATATATCATAAAATCGTAAATTTCCGTCGAATTTTAGGGGGTCGACTTATACACCGAGTCGACCTGTACACCGGCAAATACGGTATTTAAATTACGTGGTTATTAAGTTTTAATGAAAATCACAAATATATTGATACAAAATGAGAAGAAAGTAAAAACTAACTTACAATATTTTGAAATGCATACAAATTCAAATAAAAAAAAAAAAATTGTTTCTTTATATTTTCAAAACTGAATTTCAACAAATCTCATATTAGAGCTAAATATCAAACCAAACTACAAAAAATAATTTATTAAAAAATACCCAAATATTCTGGAGATACTACACTTCATTCATATAATAATAATAATAATAATAATAATAATAAATTATTCATGAATTAACCGTATAGCCCCTCAAAGTGCGTGTGATCCATGCATGTGATTGCTCGAGCCTTTTTGAGTGACATACATGATCCCTGAAGGCTAATTAAAAGAAAGAAAAAAAATCACTGACTGGCTCTGAATGTGTCCTGTCATGTTATTGTCCAGATTCCATTAATACAACGTCTGAACACGCACAAGTAATGCGTATACAAATATTTATCAAACATGCCAAAAGAAAACCAAGAAAGTCATGTCTAATTTAACCGTGGGTGTCATCTGGTGTAATTTCAAGGCAGGACATGTTAAACTAACAAACCTTTTGACACCAAGATTACAATCAATCACAACAATTAAATCTAATTTAAAAACACACAAAAGGAATCTTGAATGCCTAAACACGCACACAGCACATATTATATCAACTCAGTATGCCCTGCCCCGTGGGAAATGTGAGTGGCAACACTTTGCAGAAATATGATTGGATGCAGATGCGATACACTGTCATTTCCTCCACATCACAGGTGTCAAACTGAAGGCCCGGGGGCCAGATACGGCCCGCCACATCATTTTATGTGGCCCGCAAAGACAAATTGTGCATCAAATTCGTGTGTCATTACTAGAATTGCAAATTGTCTTCACTTTTAATATCTTTTTTTTAATAATTGACCAGTTTTTACTCGTCTGATTTGAAAACGACTCATTTGTCAGTTTGTTTTGTAGCTTTTACTGTTTATAATATGAGGTGCTCATACATTTATTTGGGTTGACAGTCATAATGGCCCTCCGAAAGAAGCTATGACTACAATGCGGCCCACGAAAAAAATGAGTTTGACACACCTGCTATAGGGAGTAGCCGAAACATGTAAAGCAGGTAAAATCTTCCCTATCTGACTAAAATAATTGTTTAAAATAGTTAACTTAAAGAAGACTATGAACCCTCACAAATGAAATTTTTTTTGTTTGATTAATATGATAAAATATCCTCTATGGTTAGATTTTATTCACTAGACCTGTAAGAGAAACTAAAATCCGAAATACTTTGGTCGTAAATCAATAACTACAGGTGCTCTAGTGATTTTAAAACCTTGTATAGGTTCATGGTCCATGATGGTCGTAAATTTGTTCACCTTTGAATTTCAAAACAATCAACGGACAAGCGTACACTGTCTGATTTGAAAACGAGTTATTTGTCAGTTTGTTTTGTAGCTTTTACTGTATATATAATATGAGATGCTCCTACATTTATTTGGGTTGACAGTCATAATGGCCCTCCGAAAGAAGCTATGACTACAATGCGCCCCGCGAAAAAAATTTGTTTGATACCCCTGCTCCACATTGTCGATTTTCTGTGTGCTTTGGGACTGTGAAAGCTATATTGTCTCGAACAAGATGTTCGCTTTGCTATTAAAAAGCTTTCAAATCGGTTGAGTTGGTGCAATGTTATTACAAGACGTTTGTTGGGTTCGTACGTGGTTTTACTCTCTCTGAGATTCATTTTGTTGGGACGACATTTACCGAGTAGCTGGAGGGGGGAAAAATGTCCATATGACTTTCAAAGCATTTTATTTTCACTTAAAATCTTGGCGCCTGAAATAAAAAAACAATTCTGGGAGAGAGTTGCGCTTAGTTGGCAAAACCTCTTGGCCATTCAACTTACTAGTGAGCCAATCAAAAGTGAAGTCCGTCACGATGGAAAGATAGGGAAGCCCGGCCAATGGGGAAGATACGTAGGATCCATTTCAGCTCCTCGGTAACCATTAAACACTTGTTGCGAATGCAGATTTATGGCAGAAGATTCTGGCAAAGAGAAAGGAATGACGGATGGGATAAAAATGAGCTCGCACACAGTGATTTTGTTCAGTTTACTTTGGCATATTAAAACTATTATATATATATATATATATATATATATATATATATATATATATATATATATATATATATTAATCAAACACTCAAATTAAATGAATGACTTATTCAATTGTAATCATAATTAATTTAAATAATTATGTAATCATAATTAATGATATGAATGATTTAATTAAGAGATTGAAATCCAAAACATGTAAAAATATTAAATGGACATCATTGTGATGCTACACACTTGTTTCTCTCCATTCATTAAAGTGTATTTAAAAAACAGTTTACAAAATATTATGTTAAAATAATGCATTTTATTGCACTCATTTTTTAATTTATGTTTTTAAAGCAATAAAATACACATTTATTTTATTCATAAATGTTATTATATAAACATTACATGATAAAGAAACGAAAATCGATAACTACTGGGTTACCAAATCTTAATTAAAATATTGATTAAATAATAAAATTTAAACTATCAAACTATCTTACCTGCCTTATTTCTAAACATAAAGCGCCGACTTCATTAAAGTATACTTTTTCCATCCACTCTGAATCGCCACCTTTCTTCTAATCAAGACGTTGACCCCGCTTCCCAGTTGGAAAAAATGCGTCGTAATAGTATTAAACTGGCGCTGCAACGCTCGTAATATTAGCTTGCAGCCACCCGTGTTTGGCCTACGATTTGATTCTTCTGTTATTCCACTAAAGCTCTTTGGTGTAATAACTTGTAAATCCAGCAAATCACAATTAATTGAGTTGTCGGGCAAGCTGGCAGGCTGGCAGCCTGGCAGGCAGCTGTGTTTGCCGACATTAACATATTCCTCTTGTGCCACGACGGAAATGTTCCCAAGGCCGGTTACCCAGGAGACGGCACAGACTTGGAAGCGAGAGTCCCCCACAGTGAGGGTAAACTGAAGCATTCATCAAAACGGACGAGAATATTTTGGTGAAGCAGCATATGGTTATTTTGCTCCAATTGAATGAAGTCAGGTAACTTCAAAACAAGCAACAGATAGCAAAACAGAAACCACATAGTAACTTACGAAAGCCCACTTTAGGTTAATGCTAACACACAATGTCAAATGTCATTGGCTGGCTAACGAAACTAGCATTGTTGTACATGTGGAAAATAACACAAGACAGACATTATGATAGTACTCATAGGAATTAATTGTTTTTATATATTACTGCATCATACCGAGTCACTTAAATGTGAAAATCCACTCGCTTAATGCTAACACACAATGTCAAACGTCATTGGCTAGCTAACGAAACTAGCATTGTTGTACATGTGGAAAATCAAAGTCAAAAGTCAAAGTCAAAGTCTCCTTTATTGTCAATTCCTCCGCATGTCAAGACACACAAAGAGATCGAAATTACGTTTCTCACTATCCCAGGGTGACAAGACAGAGTTTACAACGCACATACAAGTAAACAACACAGGAAAAATAACACAAGAAGTCAACATCAATGAACAATAAGCGTGATAGCACGCTAGCCGCTCCCGATGCACAGCAGAGTCCGGTAAGATGACAGTCAACCAGGCCACTGTGAACACGAGCACGCAACAGGCACGCACTGTCCGGTTCGTGGATCCTATCAGGCGAACGCAACCCATCTTGTCGTCCCGCGAACGAACGTACGCCAGGAGAATGGAAGGCACGGCTGGGCGAGCTGGGTTGGCCGCAAGCCTAGCCCGACGTCTCCGCGCTGGCCCCTCTTCCGCTGCCTCGCAGATCCGCTGCCGACGCATCCCAACAATGCTCCAGGATGGAGCAGTCCGAGCTCACGACGCAGTCCAACCGGGGGAGGAAGAGCAGGCCAGTCCGGCGTCGCTCCATGACGAAGCAGTCTGAGCGCCCTTAATCTCTCCGCACCAAAGTCCAGAACGCCGTAAAACCCACTTACGCCGATGTTGAGCAGAACATGCCCGCCGCACTAGTAGCACGACGTATCACACGAGACGAACACACACAAAACTGCTGGACAAACACGCAGTAAACACTCACAAAACACCGAACGGGACAGAGAGTGGCCGTTGCGTGTGCATGCGCCGCCATCTTGAAGACACAAGACAGACATTATAACAGTACTCACAGGATTTGTTTTTTATATATATTACTGCATCATACCGACTCACTTAAATGTGAAATTCTTCTGTTATTTATGATTTTGTTATACTAGCCCGTAATGGCCAAGGGACGCTCGCCAGAAGAAGCATATCTATAGTTTTCTGTAATGAAATTTTAAATAGAATCAGTACTTCTAGTTTCACTCAAGTCAAGTATCTGTACGTCTACTCAAGTGCAGAGTAACAACTTTTTCTACCTTGTCTTAGTCAGAAATTCAAATGGGCGTAAAATGGCTTTAAATGAGCCACTAATTGCAGTGAATGGACGTTACTTTGCCCTAATGAGAGACCAGTGGGAGAGTGTTTGTGTGTGTTCTCACGCGTGCGTGCGTGCGTGTGTGTGTTACGAAAGAAAACAGTGCAAACATTGAAGCAAACTTCCTCCGGTGAAGCATCATTATCACATGAATACGCGTCAACGGCCATATTCGTTTGCTCGGCCCACAGAGGTCATTTCCCACAGGGCCCCGTGCAAGTGTGCGCACCCGTGTGTGTGTGTGTGTGTGTGTGTTTGAGTGATCTGTTTATTCCATTAGCCAAGATACAGCCGGTCAGAAAATGGGGACAACTTTGCTCCTGCTCCTGCGAAAGAACTTAACAACCCGTCCAGTCTGGGATTTACTTGCACGCCCCCAACTCTAATTCTTGAAATATTTCCGCTAGTATGAATATAAAAAAAATAGGCGGGGATCTGGCCTGTGGAGGAATAATGGTGGAAACAGTGACCGAAGTAAACAATTTGATTTTCAAATCGGTGGCTTATTGTCAATTCAGGTGCAATCCGCAATGTATTGAAGAGAAAATGCTTGAGTCAACACATCAATACAGCTTATGTGCTCAAGATGAATCCGCTGTGATTTGTGGAAAAATTTAGCTTCTGGTGACCTTTCCCCTCAATCGAAAAACATTTCTGAGCAAATAAGCTCTCACTCATAGCCTCCATTTCTTATTTCTTTCTAGCCTAAAATGGCCGCTTCAAAGCAAATTGGTAGGCTAACTGAGACTTTTTTGTGATGGGTCAAATATGTTAAGTGAAATTTGCTTCCAAGGTTGATTTCCAAACTCTGGTCAAACTATGACCTTGTGAAGCAGATGTACTTTTATGGTGAGTCATCAAACTTTGACGCCACACTCCACCCGCACTCAATGACAAAATCTTGAATGATTCAGAATTTTGTGACGCATGTCTGTTTGATACAAGGTGGTTCAAATTTTGTAACAATGGAACAGAAGAGGAATTTGTTTTAGCAGAAATCCTGGAAATTACTAAATTGATTGATTCTAACCAAAATGACAGACTTAGTGTATTTTTGTGGGCGTGGCATTCTTGAGAATTTTGTGTTGGTCAAATGTCCACCAAATTTCAGGTTGCTCAGTGAAGCTGACTTTAGGAGATGAATTTAAAAATATTCTCAAGGGTGCCCCTGAGTCAAAATGGCAACTGTAATCCAAAATGGAAGCCTTCCTTTGTCTTTTCAGGCCTAGTTTCTCTAGATTTTTTGTGGGGTGTCTACCAAAAGTCATGTTGCTAGTGAAACTCACTTTGCGGGACAAATTTATAGTGAATTTGGCTTAAAGTCCTGGTTGTGTCCTACATGTGGAAACAATCTCTCGTATACTTTATAGTTATAGCCGTATGGCCAACAAAAGCATTCCAAACATATAAGACCAAAAAAAAATCCCCAACAAAAAGCATTCCCTTCTCATTGTCTGATCCACCTTCCATTATGTGCCAAGGATTGACAGATAAAAACAAAACCTTCCTTACGTGATATTATTATTTCCCAAATAATCTTGTTCCAATACTTCATTTCCTCCCTCCAGTGGGCTCAAACTGAACTTTAAAGCTAAAAATTCAGCCTCAGGCGACGAACTGGGCTTTGCTTCAGTTATTGTCTCGTGTCAAATGAGTGAAGATGGATCCCTTCAATACATTTGATGTGTGTGTGGTCTGCCCTTTGCCTTGTGCGTGCCTGTGTGTGTGTTTGTGTATCTGTGTGTGTGTGTGTGTGTGTGTGTGTGTGTCTGAGCCCTTGGAATGATCCTCAACGCAAATAAAAAAAAAAACTTGGAAGAAATCGATTGATCTAAGCAGAATCCACTTTTGAAGACTCACAGAAATGACAAAATGATCCTAAAATAGTCGCTTCAGCCAAAATGGGAGACTTCTTGTGTGTTTTCGGTCATGACTTATTGAGACTTTTTCATGATCAGTACAGTAATTTCACATTACTATGTGTTACTGGCTTCAGGGGCTGAATTAAAAAAAATACTAGTATGTGCTGCTGAGCTGAACTGGCTGTTTAAAAGACTTCCTGTGCCATTTCAAGTATAGCTACTTGTGGATTTTTTTGTGGGTCTACCCATGATAGACACAGCTGCCAAATTTCTAATTATGTAAAACTGGCTTCGGGGGTTAAATTTTGAGTTCTAGAAAGTGATACCAACCCTGTTGGAAAAAAACAAACATGTATGGACCAGTATAGTTTTGTTAGGTTTTTGTCGGGTTTTCGTGCTAGTCTTGCGGGTGTCACTCGCAAGACCAGCGAAAAGCAAAACAAGACAAACTTTGGTCACTAAACAAGTCGCTCTTTGAACTAAGCCACAGCTACCAGGTTGCTGGTCTTGCTGTGGCTCAGGTTGCCTAGTAACCAAAATGTTGTCTTTTTGAATCTTGGCTGCTTTTGTTATTCTTTTGCTGGTAGTGACACCAGCAAAACTAGCATTTGATGAATCAAGTCATTAGATATGGAGCACAGGATGTCTCCTTCTTGACTTCTGTGGATTGTAACCCTGATGATGGTTGTTCTAAATAGGTTGTATAATGGGAATAAATTAGGCAGGAGTGTGTTAATGAGAATGAAGCAAAGGAGTTTTCAAGTCCTCCCTATCATTACCAGATGTCTCAGTGGCTGCCAGCTGAATCACTGCTCAACTCTCCCTTTCTTCCCCTCCTTCCTCTCCTTCGTCTTCGCTTTCCAGCTGTTTTCACTGCCCGGGCTCCACCAATTGTTTCGGGTCTTTGCCCTCCCCTCCTCTTGCTTTCTCCTCTCTCTCTCCTCTCTCCGTGTCTCTCTCCCCTCCCCTTATTGTGACAGAGCACACCTGCTTGATCTCCGCTGTCGAGCGCTCCCGAGTCCAATTACCCCAAAGGCCCGAGCAGCCGCTTTTTCGCTGTCTCATCCCCCCACCCCCGAAAAAACAAACTCGCCTGGATTTTTTTTTTTCGGGGAGTTCCAGCGTCTGCTCTTTACCTTCTGCTTCTCACGGGAACAGGTTGGTTATGGCATCCTTTTTACTTTTTAGGGAGAATGATGGGAATTGTGGGGGAAAAAGTGTTGAAAAGTAATGGGAAAGTTTTTTAGATGATGTTATTTCATGTCGAGTTTTCGTCTATGTCTTTGCAAGCTTTTCTGAATCCCACTTGAAATTCTACTCAGGCACGGGTAAAGGGGGTGTGGTAGGTGCCTGTTGATGCTGGCCCCTCACTCTACCCCCCTTTTGGCCTATTATTCCATCCAATTCATCCTTTCTCGTAGCCAAGTGGACTGTTTTGACACTTGGCCGATTGATTGTTTAGATGGAGCCCATGTGGAACCTCCTGCATTCCTGGGTGTCGACGACTTGAAAATCTAATGTTTCTGTGTTTACACAGAGAGAACTGGACTCCGGGGGAAGGGCGCCTGTTGTCATTAGTGTTGGAAAAATGTTTGGATTTGCTGCATAAATGAGGAAAAGCATTTCTCACTGATGATTCACTCCATTAATATTAATAATGGCTTGTTTTTCCACCAGCAAACCTCTTATCTGTCAAAAAAATAATAATTGCTCCTCCAACCCACTGCTTCGCTGTAGAAGCCAAATTGCTCCAGGGCCAGTTTAAAGGCTTTGATGAGAAAAAAAAAAACTTGTACCTGCCATTAATTCTGTAATTGTACAGCTTCCATCCTCTATCATTGCAAGGGCTCAGCTAACTCATTACATCCTCTTTGCCAGCAGCAAAAGAACTAATAGGACTCAGCTGCAGTGGAAGAAAAAAAAAAAACAGACAAAAGTGATGAAAATCTGGGCTTGGAGGACAATCAGCATGGAGCCAAGCAGATGTTTAACATTTAAAGCAGACGAGTGAATGGAAGGTTTTTGCAGACGAGATCTTGGGCTCTTCTTTTCCATCTGGAATCCAAAAGTTAAAGAACAATGTGAGTTGCACATGTCTTTCTGCTTAGGAGGATCAAACAGAGAAGAGGAACATACCAAAAGCGACGGGTGGATGGAATTTGGTGGGGGCAGAAACATGGTCGAAAAAAATCCCAATAATTATTCGATCTATTGTCCTATAAAGGGAGTCTTATTTAGCCACTCTTGAGTGTTTGCACATGTTCTCTCTTGTGAAATCCCCGATAGGTCAGAAATCCGTCGTCGGGAACATTTCCAGAAACTTTCATCACAACCATGTGGGAGGAGGATGAGGAGGCTTGGGGCTTGGAAGTGGGGGTCAAAAGGGACACGTGATTTAAATGTCCCATGACCTTGGAAACAGCATCAACGAAAGGACAGTATGGCCTCCTTCAGTCTTGTTAAAAGTCAAATGTAAACTGGGAAAATGACACAAAAGCGAATGAAGTGGAAAATCACGTGCGCCAGCTCTGCTTCCTGTCTGGGATTCATTAGGAGTGCCGGGGCCACGTTTTCTGCCATGAAGGGGGGATGGGACTGACTTGGAGGACGCCTCAGTTTGTTGGTCACGTTAAAATATCAATTATGTAGAACATATAGATCATTTCCAGTATAGATGCCAAATTCAGAAACATCACCACCCCAGGTACCCGAACATCGGTATTGATCGATACCAGTTTAAATTCACTCTGATTTCACCAATTGATGATGTGTTGACCTTATCTATTCAAAAGAATATTGGGATTTACTTCTTATGGTAATGATACCAAATCATGCAGTATCCTTAAGATAATGGCTTGGTTTTATCACTCCTTAATCATAAAAAAAATTATACCGATATCGCTGATAGTCTTTCATGTACTCAGGATTGAATCAGTATAAGTTTTTAATACCTCAGAAGCACCCTGAAGACAAAAGTCTACATTGAGTATCAAGAAAATCAATATTGGTACCATTATCGCCGATACTGGCTCTGTATGTACTCTGTGTTGGATCTATATCAAATAATGTAGTATAATGTTTTTTTTAAGCCAGAAAAAAAATCTTTCACGATGCTTTTAAACTGGCTGTTGGATTTTTTTAGTTACATATAGAATTGAGGGGCAGTGCCAGTTTTGAGGTGGGGCTTTTTAAAGGGGTGCATAACACTGTATGGTTTGGCTAATAGCTAACCACTTGAAAGATTAGGTGGACGTTTTAGAACTTGTGATGACTCAACCAAAAAGCATGTTTAAAAAAAGCTAAATCCTCCCGATGGTAAGTCCCTGCAGTACCTGCCACACATACACACATAAAGCCACAGCTGGGAAATATTACAACCCTATTTAAAAAGGAATGCCGTGAAAAATGATCAGCAATCATCTCTGTGAAAATATCCTTGCTCACTGGATGAGAAACAAAACATAAACAGTTTTTTTTGTTTTTTTTTAAAGCGGGGGAGAAAACAAAATTTTTCTTTGAGATCCTGATAAGAAGTGTTAAGGGTAGAGGCTTGTTGTGGCACGTTTTGACACGTGTCCTGCTATCAGCGGATTCTCCACAAGACCTGCAGTCTAGCAGGTCGTTTCATGTTGTTCTAGCTCATTCAAGGCAAGAAAGAGGAGGCATTATATAGTTCAAATGCAAAATGCAGCATTCAAGGTCGGCTGAGTATCATGGTTGCACTCAACCTAAAGATGGAGTGACCTTAAAAAATAATGATAAGCCACGTGCTGTTTCACAAAGTTTAACTTAGTGATATTATGAATCCTGCCAGCCTGTTTTGATACATTTGAAGCCATCCTGACAGAGATGGCGCACCCCTCCCTATTTTTTTGCATGATTGCTTGTAGGAAAAAAAAAACCACCATGGAAATGTGTAATCTGGTGCACCGCCATCACACAGTACAATTTGGAGCACATAAAAGGCAGCGGACCAAAAAAATGGGATTCCCAGACTGTAATCCTTCGGGGTGGGTGCACACCTTCCAGGGGGTGCATCAGATTAAAAGTGCAACGTTGAGTAAGTTTATCTCTTTTGTTTACATAATCAAAAATGATAAGTTTTCCAACGTGGTGCGCCATCTATGTTATTATGTTAGATGGTGCCAGATATTTATCAGTAAAACCAAAAACAGTCGTTAAAAGTTCTATATGATTGGGAGTGTTAAGTACCCGCTTCAAAATCGTGACCGAATTGGTGCACCCCCTCGCTAATTTTTTAGGAAATGTTTATGGGGGTGGGGGGTATCAAATTACAACATCTGCAGTGTGTGGAGTTACGAAGCCAATAAATCAATAAAGGCCTCATGTCTAGCCACACAAACCTAAATAAACTGAGCTACTGCCAATGAATACAGTTTTTGGGGGAATCAGGTGTGCGGAGGTTCGCTTTCAAAAAATATAATTTCATAAAAGCAAAAAAAATAATTGGAACAAACTAAACAATGTTTTATATCAATAAAATTGTTAAGCAACCCTTTTCACGCTGTTTTCTTGGGAGGGGATGCACCATTTCTGCTTTTGAACTTGGTTGCCCCACCCCACACACAAAAAAAAGCATGATTTAAAAAAGCTAGTTGAACTTGAGATCAATGAAAATGTAAAGAGCACATTTTGACCAACATCCTGACAGTTGACGCACCCTACACTCCCCTACTGAAAAAGACTCCATGTTTTATCAAATCAAACAGAAACATCAAACAAAATAGCTCTGTGGATTTTTGGGGGAGATGGTGCGTGGCCTAAAAAGACAAACGAACCAAGTGTCAGATCCTGCAGCACTCTTGTTTTACAGTCGGGATTAGCTGCAATGGAAAACTGGCTGTCTTGCAGAAGGGTGACGAAATCTTTACGGGGACAAAATGGTGGACGGGGGTGCGCAGACGTCATGGGTCAGAAGCGATAGACACGGTCGACTAATTAACGGTGAAAGCTGTTATTCCACGCGCATCGACAGAAATGCTCGAGGTCGTTGCGTGCTGCCAGATGTGCGTACAATCCCAACAATGAACAATTCCAAAGAAGTACCTCACCCTAAACAAACAACCTAAAGGCATTTGCAGAGAACTTGGCCCACCATGTGTGCAGACAAGATGTCTTTAGTTTTTCTGCTGAATATGTACTTCTTTTGAGATAAGAGCGCTTGACATGGCCAAGATGACTCAGCCTGTGAGGAAAGTGGAACAACATGTACTCTGGATCTCTTGAAGCACAGACAAGAAGCCTTTGTTGCAACTAACATTAGAAAACAAGGCAAGCAAGCAAAGCAATTTAAACCTATGTGGCTTTTCTTTAAAAAGATTACTAATCTAATGATGGTCCTTTATAGTTTCATGGAAGTGATTGGAGACTGGGATTGCGGCATTTTTGCTGGACATGGGTTATCATTATGGCTTGGGTCAAACTGTCATCCCTGCGGCCCCATGTAACCTCATCTCGAATTGACAAAATTCACACTTTCAAGCGCCGTAAAGATGCCGTCGGATTATACAAGCGCATAAACAGTCAATCGGTGGCAAACGCCTCGGTTTCTGCGTCCCGCTTGCCCTAAATCATTTGTTAGCCACATGTGGCTCATGTGTGCCCTTTCATTAGGGAGCTTACAGAGACTACAAAGCATGGAAGGAAGACTGACGGGTCACTGCGTTGCGAAAGGTCAGCGAGTGTGTGTTGCGGTTGGAAACAGGCAAATTGTAAAAAATGGCAGTCGAAAACAATTTATATTTTTATTACCTCATTAGTTGTATTGTTGGACGAATTGTTACAATTTTAGATGAGCCAATTATTGCATAACTATGCATTATTGATTGTTGGTGAAAATCAAAATATAGCACAAAATATACCATAAAGTCTTACTATACGTATCATTTTTAATTAAGAAAGTATGGCAATTCATAATGTCGTTTTTTTACTGCAATATGATTCATTATGTCATATTCGTAAATCATGTTATAATCCCCCTGGGGTCATATTCATCACATCAAAGTCTTGCTATATAAGATCACCAAAAATGTCTTAATGCTGTGCATTACATCATATTGACTGGAGAGCATTTAACAAACTTTGCTCATGCATGTATTGGAATTTTTAATCAGGAATTTTTAATCCCGTTCACATGTATTCTGCTTTGAATGAAACCGAATGCCCAAACGGAATGAAAAAGCTCCATATAAATACCTCAGTCGAAATTAACAAGGCTGAATCCGAATGAAATTTTTTTTAAATTCACAGGGGCGGTTTATTCTGTTTGCCAATCGAAATTCTTTTTAAAACAGCCGTAAATGCGTGGTTGTATCTTCTATCGTCTTTTAATCACTCTGTGACAACTAAAGTTGTCTTCATCATGGTATTGCTTTAAGTGTTAAAATAATCACAACTACTGTGCTGAATAAATGAATCAACTTCTTATGTCTCATATATGTAATGTTTATTAAATAAAATCGTTCAAAAAAACTGTCCTTGAATCGGTTCGCACCCCACATATCGCAAACCCTATTTCAAGATTCAAGATTCAAGAATTTTTTATTCGCCATGTTTGAGCGTGCCAAACAAGGAATTTGACTTCGGTAAATCACAGCCTCTGTTCAACATTTAGGTGACTAACAACAACACTCAGGACATGTGAAGAACGAAAGATATTCTCAAACACCCCCTGATCTTAAACTCCCAAGAGGGCAAGGAAAAACTCAAAACTCCAGCTAGGGGAAATGAGAAACCTTGAGAAGAGACCACAGATGGGAGGGTCCCTCTTCTAGGATGACCAGGCTGCAATGGATGCAGAGAGGACACATAGTACAAACAGTGTAGACAAAAAAGGTGTGGCAAGCGGGATGTTATTGCACAGTAATGACTCTGAGACTCTAAGAGTGGTGTGAGTTCATCAGAGCGACAGCCTGGGGGAAGAAGCTGTCTCTGTGTCTGCTGGTTTTAGTGTACAGAGCTCTATAACGGCGTCCGGAGGGGAGTAGTTCAAACAGGCTGCAACCTGGGTGCGAAGGGTCTGTTGAGATGTTACTTGCACGTTTCCTGGTCCTGGACAGGTACAAGTCTTGGATAGATGGGAGGTTGATTCCAATTATCTTTTCTGCAGTCCTTATTGTCCGTTGCAGTCTGTGCTTGTCTTGTTTGGAGGCCGATCCAAACCAGACAGTGATGGAGGTGCAGAGGACAGACTGGATGATGGCAGTGTAGAAGGTCTTCAGCAGCTCCCGTGGCAGGTTGAACTTCTTGAGCTGTCTCAGGAAGTACAGCCTCTGCTGGGCCTTCTTCCGGACAGAGTCTATGTGGCCGGTCCATTTCAGGTCCCGGGAGATTGTGGTTCCCAGGAACTTGAAGGTGTCTGATGAGAGAATAGTATTACTGCGGATAGTGAGGGGTGAAAGTGGTGAAGGGCCTCGCCTGAAGTCCACTGTCATCTCCACGGTCTTGAGCGGGTTCAGGTCCAGGTGGTTTTGGCTGCACCAGTGGACCAGCCGCTCCACCTCCTGTCTGTACGCAGTCTCATCACCGTTCTGGATCAGTCCGATGAGAGTGGTGTCGTCTGCATACTTCAGGAGCTTCACGGAAGAGTCACTTGCGGAGAAATCGTTGGTGTAGAGGGAGAAGAGCAGTGGGGAGAGGACGCATCCCTGAGGGGCTCCAGTGTTGGTGGTCAGGGTGTCAGATGTGATGCTCCCCAGCCTCACACGCTGTCTCCTGTTGGTCAGGAAGCTGGTGATCCACTGACAGGTGGAGGCAGGCACCGCAAGCTGGATGAGCTTCTGTTGGAGGATGTCAGGAGCGATGGTGTTGAACGCCGAGCTGAAGTCCACAAACAGGATCCTGGCGTACTTTCCTGGGGTGTCCAGGTGTTGCAGGATGTAGTGCAGTCCCATGTTGACCGCATCATCCACCGACCTGTTTGCCCGGTAGGCAAACTGGAGGGGGTCCAGCAGGGGGCCCGTGACATCCTTCAGGTGGTTCAGTACTAATCTCTCGAAAGATTTCATGACCACAGATGTCAGTGCAACAGGTCTATAGTCATTCATACCTGTGATGGCGGGCTTCTTGGCCACTGGAACGATGGTGGAGCTCTTGAAGCACGAGGGCACCTCACACAGCTCCAGGGAACGGTTGAAGATCCGTGCAAAGGTGGGCGCCAGCTGCTCAGCGCAGACTTTCAAGCAGGAAGGTGACACGCCGTCTGGGCCCGGTGCCTTCCTGATCTTTTGTCTCCGGAACATCTGGCTCACTTCCTCCTCGCGAATCTGGAGTGCGGGCGCGGCCTCTGCAAGAGAGAGAGTCGGTGACCACGGTGATGGAGGTGTGGACAGAGCAGTTGTGGGGGGAGGTGAGTATGTGGATTGTGTGGATTGTGCTGCAGGAGGTCCCGTTGTGTGGGAGGACCGATCAAACCTGCAGTAGAACCTGTTTAGCTGGTCAGCGAGCCTTGGGCTCTCCACACGACGGGGGGTTCGTTTCTTGAAGCCCGTGATGCTCTGCAGGCCTTTCCACGCTGTTGAGGGATCAGGATTGGCAGAGATGTGTCTCTCCAGGCTCTCCCCGTAACACCTCCTGGCTTTCCTGACCTCTTGGTTCAGTGTGTTTCTGGTCTGCTTGAACAGGTCCCGGTCGCCGCTCCTGTAGGCCTCCTCCTTGACTTTGCGCAGCCTCCTAAGGTTCGGTGTAAACCAAGGTTTGTCGTTGTTGCACGTGCAGAAGGTCTTAGTCTGCACACACAGATCCTCACAAAAACTGATGTATGATGTGACAGTGTCAGTGAGTTCATGCAAGTCTGAATTTGCAGCTTCAAAAACACTCCAATCGGTGCAGTCAAAGCAGGCTTGGAGGTCCTGCCTTGACTCCACTGTCCACTTCCTGACAGTCCTCACCACAGGCTTAGAAGTTTTTAGTTTCTGTCTGTAGGCAGGGATAAGATGAACTAGACAGTGGTCCGAGAGTCCTAAAGCTGCACGAGCCACAGAGTGGTATGCATCCTTAATTACGGTGTAGCAGTGGTCCAGTGTCTGTGCCCCTCTGGTGGGACACGTTATGTGCTGTCTGTATCTGGGGAGTTCGTGTGCGAGGTTCGCCCTGTTAAGATCACCCAGAACAATGATTAGTGAATTTGGTAGAAGTTTCTCCATGTCTGTCACCTGGTCAGCCAGCATCTGCGTGGCTTCACTCGCACGTGCGTGTGGTGGGATGTAAACAGCCGCCATGACGATCGAGGTGAACTCCCGTGGTGAATAGAACGGCCGGCAGTTTATGAAAAGTGTTTCTAGGAGAGGGCTGCAAAACTCTTTCAACACCATGACATCGGTACACCAACGTTCATTAATGTAGAAACAGAGACCACCTCCCTTTGATTTTCCGGAGAGCTCCGCGCTGCGATCTGTACGCGTTAGCCGAAACCCAGCTAACTCCATGGCGTGGTGGGGGGTTCGTTCGCTAAGCCACGTCTCAACAAAAGACAGCGCGGCGGATCTGCTGAAGTCCGTGTTCCTTGAAGTGAGGAGCAGCAGTTCGTCCATCTTGTTCGCCAGGGAGCGGACATTCGCCAGATGAATTGACGGTAGGGCAGAACGGAACCCTCTCTGCCTCAGATTTACGAGGGCTCCCGCTCGTTTTCCGCGTCGCCGCCGTCGCGCTAGCTTGTATAGCACCGCCGCTCCGGCTAAAATCTCCGACAAACAGTCTGAGTCAGAGAGAACAGGAGAGAAAATACCAGAAGAAGACTGACCGATGTTTAACACTGCTTCTCTAGTAGAAGTGATCCGGGATGGACAGCAGAAGACACAGAAAACACACAAAATAAGACAAAGAAACAGAGAGCGACTCACCGTGGCAGCCATCCGCGGCGCCATCAGATGAATTGTCTTGTATAAAAATGAATAGAATGAATGACAACACAAATAAACAGGAGATAAAAAATCTTCAGTTGAAATAATTTCCATCACAATGACAAAAAGTCTTCATGACACATCTTGTCTGCTCCTCTGAGTGACAAGCCGGTCGAGTTTGTCCAATGACAACCAAGCTTTTAACCTGCTATGGCCTTCAAACACCACCTGTTAGCTTTAACCTTCAACATCATCATCATCATCTCCCTTCACCTGTTTTATTTACTGGACAACTACAGTATAATCCAATTTCATTTCCAAGGTGAAGAAATCCATTGACATTTGTCCCTTTTTCTGCATGTTCCACTCCACGAGCAGCACCATGAGGTCGGCCTGTCTCTCTCTACTCTTGGTCACCGCCTGCTGGGCACTTCCCTTCCGTCAATCTGTCTTCCTAGACTTCATGATGGAGGATGAACCCGGCTCGGCTTTGCCCGAGGAGCCCACAGACGTGGATGAAACCTTAGGCCCCAAGTGCCCATTCCGCTGCCAGTGCCACCTGCGTGTGGTCCAGTGTTCTGACCTCGGTAAGACCACTAGGTTGGGTAAAATTTCCTGGTGTTATTGATCCATCCACCCGACACCGCAAGGGATTTTCAGTTCTTAAACAGCAGCATTTCACAGTCTAAATCTGATGAGTGGAAATTGTGTTACTGATAGGCCTGGAATGGATGAACAGTCCAATGTTAATGAAGTCCAAATGTTCTTCGAAGAGACCACTTAAAGACCACATTCACACTCCACAGTCACAACAGTTTACCCCAACGTTATCTTCCATGTTTGTCTAAGCTCACGTACAGCATATACAAGAAAAAGCGCTCCTTCCACTTTCAGGGTAAAGCGAAGAGTCATGGAAAAACTGGGTGGGTGATCGTAAAACACCGAGTGCAGAACAACTATCTTTACTGAGATGTTCTGATAATGGGCAAACAGTGTTCCATTGCATCAGTACTCCATGGCTAGATTCTTTAAAGCCGCACAGGCGACTGACATACTCAACATAAACATTATACATGAAATCCACGGTAGCAGTACCCAGTTGGGTTCAAACGACACTTAGCAAGGGTTAGGAAAACACTGTGGCTGTCGTCGTGGCGATGGTAATAACAGGAAGTGGAGAGCCACCAGGAGGCTTTGTCCGTGTACGTTGATTAGAAACATGTGACATTAAAAGTGGTACACCAAACACGAGGGTGACAGGTGACTTTCATTATGACCAAATTAGTGGAATGACGCAAGTGGTTTCCTGGGGGCGGGGCTACTCGAGTTAAAGGTCCTTATGTTGTCTCGTACATGCTGTAGAAAGATTTTCACTCTGCAATCAACCCATCCCTGTGGAACATTTTCTGAGTAACAAATTCCAGATCTTGTCACTATCTTGACAAGGAAATTACTCAATTTGCAAACTTCTTATTTTTCCATTCTCTTCATGTGTGTGTGTGTGTGTGTTTTTTTACAAGTCTTTAGGACGGAATGCGAGTACTGAGCCACCTCTAATGCAGAGGTGTTAAATCCAGGTCCAGGAACCCTGCCAGTTTTGCTTTAGCCACAAGTACTTCTAATCAACCGGCAGGTAAACAGGCTAACACACAGGAGCTAGCATGCTTTCTGGTAGGTAAACAAGCTAACTCCCAGGAGCTAGTTGATTAGCCTGGGTTGATTAGAAGCAAAAACCAAACTTTGGCAGGGTTTCAGCTTTCTGGACCTGGATTTGATTGTTTAATGTCAAACAATCCAGAGCCATTGTTTGCTGAGTGCACAGTTTGTACTTGACCAAATACTCATCAAACAGAAACTGCACATTGTCGTGATCCACTGTCACAGACTTGGTGAGGAAATCTGCTTAACGTATTAGAAGTGATTTAAACGGCTTCGCTATCAAGCGGTGTGATTCATGATGATGGAAAACTATGGGGGCGAGTCTTACAGTACTTCTCTTATCCATTTCCTGGACGACAATCGCCTACTGATTTGTCATACTCAACACAATATTGGCCACCAGATTTCAAGTGTTGCGTAAAGTTTACTATATCCAGTTGGGCCGCACCCTTTGTTTTACAGCAATATTTTTTAAGTTTGATGTGAAATAAATCTGTTAGAATGGGCTGAGGAGCTCAAACTTCAAACCAGACCTGGAAAACATTATCGGTTTATTCACCCTTCAAATGTAAATGAACCCGTTGCGTGTTGCCACAGATGGCAAAACGCTGTAGCCGCCAGATGCCTCTCCTTCAAAACATCTCTCATCTTGAACGCAGGTGTCGGTTTTGCGAGGCATCCGCGGCTCGTCATGTGATGCTAAAACCTGAGGTTGGCATGCAGGTATGTCGCTCAGGAAATTTGTTTCCAGTTCCATTTCCTGCCATGTGTGCCTCGGAGAACATTGAATGTTATTTGGTCACTTGGGACTGAGCCTTTTGGACCTTATGTGGACTCAAAAAATGTATCCAAAAAGTGATTGAGGGATGTAAGAATTTTGAATCCTGGTGAGCATTCAAATGTAGAAACATTTTGAATTATTTTACTTGGTGTGTCCGGATTTTTTTTTTCCAGGTCTGAAGGAGGTTCCCAAGGACATCCCAGATGACACCACCCTTCTCGACCTGCAGAATAACAAGATCACTGAGATTAAGGAGAATGACTTCAAGAACCTCAAAGGGCTACATGTAAGGGAGCTCGGATCTGTCTTTCGGTTTCCACACACCTACCGACTAACGAATTCACCAGTTCCAATGAAAGTGGCGAATCCTCTGGTACCGCCACTCCCTCAGCCCCCCCCCCCCCCCCCCCCTTTGTGCTGACGACTGATAAGCTCCCTGTATGTCATGGAAATGTTTACAATGACCTTGGAGGAATACAATATTTTTGAGAAACTTGATATGTAAATGTCAGAATTCTGGAAGGACTTTAACTAGCTTATTTTGTGTTTACAAGACCAAACATTGAGTCGGATGGTGCAAGGCGGTACCTGCCTTGGAAAATATTTTTTTTATGATGTGTGAACACATGGTTATAGGCTTGGCAAAGCATTGTGGTCTGGCTTGATTCATGTCCTCTGGTTATGTCATTCCTCCAAATTACAATGCAGAAGTATTGTGCTGATTGGAAACAGAGCACTCGTTGAAGTTTCCAATTTTCTTCCATTTGCAGGCGTTGATCTTGGTGAACAACAAGATCAGCAGCATCCACGCCAAGGCCCTCAACCCACTGACCAAACTGCAGCGCCTCTACCTGTCCAAGAATAATCTGAAGGAGATGCCAGCCAACATGCCCAAGAGTCTGCAGGAGCTACGCATCCATGAGAATGAGATCACCAAGATCAAGAAGGCCTCCTTCCAGGGAATGTCCCAGGTCATCGTCATGGGTAAATCAAATTCAGCAAACGTCCGTTGTGTATTCCACAGAGAATGCATATTGTCCGCATACTTCCCATGATTAAATTTTCATTTCAGAGCTGGGATCCAACCCACTGAAGAGCGCAGGGATCGATTCCGGCGCTTTCGCTGACCTCAAGAGAGTCTCCTATATTCGCATTGCGGACACTCAGATTACGGAGATCCCCAAAGGTACTCTGTTAATTTAACACGATTTTTTTCAGCTTCAGCAATGATGTCTCCACGGTGTTGTTTTTTTCTGCAAAGGTTTGCCGAGCTCACTCTCAGAACTTCACCTGGATGGAAACAAAATCTCCAAGCTCACCGCTGAGAGTATGAAGGGACTCAAGCAGCTGGCCAAGTATTACAAATGTTTTGTTTCTCTCGTACATACATCAATCTAGTCTGCCAGAATTGATGGACTTTCTTTTTAGTTTGCAGTCTATATTTGGGCCTCACTTCCTTCAAGATTGACACTACAATAGATTTGGGATTTCTCATCCTTTTCAAATCTCTTCATCTCCTTGAATACAAATTGGCAAAGCAAGCGATAGTTGTGGGATTGTCGAAATGATTGGTTTGGACATAAAATAACCTGTGGAAAATTGGGAATGAACAAAGAGAGCTTTGTTTCAGCACCAATAGAATGTGTTTCACTTTCCATTTTGTCATACTTAAGTTGGAATGGGACAGCGGACAGGTGCAAGAAGACTGTTTCCATGTTCTAATATTCTCACTGGCTACTACTTCTGTACGATAATAATACAATGAGATAAGTGCTGATGTCACTTGTTCCCGACAGGCTGGGTCTGAGCCATAATGAGATCAGCCTGGTGGAGAACGGCACCATGGTGAACGTCCCCCACCTGCGGGAGCTCCATCTTGACAACAACGCCCTGACCACCGTGCCCCCCGGCCTGCCCGACCACAAATATATCCAGGTTAGACTCGTGATTACAATGATTGGGTTCCAGCTAATTAGCAATGACACATGGCTTGTTTGTTCTGATCAAAGCATCGTCACATGGATTCAGTTAGGACCACTAACGTCCTATTTTTTTTCCAAGTGTGTTTTCTCTCTTTTAAAGCGTTTCATGTTCTGAAAAGACAATCATGGCATGTTTCACCCCATTTGCGCAAGAATTTGCGAGACCCCAAAATGGCTGGCTCTCGTGAGAAACAGTTTCTTTGCGGGATTCATTGGAAATGAGTCGGAATATTTCGCAACCATCCACTTTGTGAGATTGCTCATTATATTTTACTATTGTTATATAATTGTGCGTGTCTCAATACCTCTGTGAGTTTTAATTGATTTATGTGCTCAAGCAGCAACGTTTTGGAGTGGTTAGGATTTGGCGAAAATAACTCAACTGATTGCCATGAAACTTGGTCAGCATTTTCTTTTTCAGGGGATCCAAATTTAGATTGCTTGGCCTCGGTTTTCTTGACTATCCTGGTAGTTTACATGTACATCTTGGTTTCCAGTGTAGCATTATGATCAGATTAGCTTGTCATCTAGAGTGATTATTATAAACTGGAAACAATGGTTGTACACTGTAATTAATTAACTCGAGTACTATCAGTGCTGTCTCTATCGAATATTTCTAGATTATTCTAACAATTATTCCATCGATTAATCGGAACATTTTTATTTTGCATCAGTGTATTACAAAACAAATTCCCCATTTACTATTGTTTATTATGTATTGTTTAAATAAATTATCTTTTACACAGCAAACTGATTCAGTTACTGGTGCGGTTATTGTTTACAGAAGTAAAAGCAGACATTTAGAAATGTCTTGTTTTGATTAAAGTAAAAGCTTTTTTTCATGAATGACTAAAAAAGTTAATAAATAATTACTGTTAGAGGATTTGGACAATTCTAAATGATTACTCAATTATTAAAAGTTTATTAATGTGCTAATCGATTATTTGTCAATTAATTATTAAATTTGAAGGCCTTAATTCACTCCCTTCCCGCAGGTGGTCTACCTCCATGCCAACAAGATTGGTGCGGTGGGAATAGAGGACTTCTGCCCTCCCGGCTTCAATACAAAGAAGGCCATGTACTCGGGCATCAGCCTCTTCAGCAATCCTGTTCCCTACTGGGAAGTGCAGCCCATCACCTTCCGTTGTGTCTTTGACCGCTCCGCCATCCAGCTGGGCAACTACAGGAAGAAGTAGAGAGGGTTCTGTCCCCAACACTCGCTATTCTTCACCACCACAACCACCACAGAGGAAGTGTGCATTTGTAAATGAGCGTATGAAAGTGTGTGTCATCACTTTGACCCAACTCCCTCCTGATGGTGATCATGGACCTCAAGCACATTTTTGTTCTATTACATTGTTTTAATTTTACCGTTAATCAGCTCAGCTTCAGTTGACAGTAAACATGGCTTGCAGAAAACACGCACTCCAGAGCTGCATTATATTCTCACACTCATACTGTAGCATAGTCACGTGCATCCTACGGGACAGTTATTATTATTTTTTTTTGTAGACGAGGCCTGTGGAACAGGCGGCAAAGCCAAGAAAGTTTTCAGTCATTTCTGTGTTGAAGAAGCGTGACTTCCATCACTTCCTTACGCTCAAAACTCGTCTCTCCTTTTCCGGTTTTGCTGTCCAGTGAGAAACAAGATTCCTTTCGAAATTTAGAATAAACCATATATGTTTTAAATGTCATGCCCAAAAATTTATATGCATGCTTTTATTCTGGATTCACCTCCTAATGTGCTTTCCCCTACTTTGTTTCAAGAAGAGGGTGCACCGCAGCACCCCTAAGTTGGTGTGGAATTGTATGTATAGACACTGTATATAAATACTGTATAAAACCTCTCATGGCATACAAAAGGCACAAGCACTTATCATAGCTTAAGCTTTTAATTAATATATCAGGAACATCTCCACAGCAGGGAGCTCCCGCTAAAGGTGTCCTGAAAGAATAAAAATACTCATGGAAAACCTTTGCGATGGTTGTAATGACACAAACTGTGCATTGTCATCAAACACTTCCTGGGAAACAAAGCCAAGAGGTAAGTTGGTCGTAGAAAAGGACTCCAGAATGATACCACATCCTGGTCCACTAGCGAGCAGGAAACACCACCTTTGCAGCGCCTAACTTTACGTGACCACTTTTATGGTCCGAGACAAAAAAATATTGACACAAGGAGCACATTCGGCCTCTGTGATTTAGAGCTCTCAAGAGACTGTGGGAATATTTACGTTAATGAAATGGAGCGGGACACAGTGGGTGAGACAAAGCATTTAGCTTCAAATAAGTTCTTTGCGGTTGAAAATCGACATCGATCTTCTGCTGCAACATCTGTGAAAACAGTAGCCCTGAAAAACGGGCTGCTGGGATCAAATGTACCTTTTCCAGGACTTCAACATGAGGACCAAGCCTGGAATGGTGGCTCCATCTAGAGATGGTAGAAAACCAAGAAGTGCTTTCTGATGATGACGATGACAAGGTGCAAGGGTTGCCAGGAGGAGCGGAGTCCATTTCAGGTATTTACATTGTCGTTACGTTGGTTTCCATGTCAATGCGTGGAATCAAACTAGCTCGAAATGGTTTACAACAATCCAAACCAGAAATGATAGTCCACATACCCCCCAAGTGAATCTCAACCACCAGATGGCATCTGTCACTATTGACTCATTTGGCCTTTTTGTTGATACCAAACAAATATTCTCATTGTGTGACGCACATTTTCTGTATCACTGAAAAATAAGTAATGAGGATTGACATATTTACTCAATGAAGCCTGAAACAGAAACCACAGAAGATGTTGGGGATGGTGAATATTTTGGTGTGGACGAGGTTTCCTCATGCATCAGTCTGTTGCCCCCATGTGGAAGTGAGGAACATTGCTGCTATTCTCTGACTCGCACACAAACACCTACACAAAAAACACACACTCAATTTGTCTGTCGTCAAGTCCTGTAAGCCTAATTGCCTCCCCTTGGCTCATTACCCATAATTCAGCGGGTGGCTCCAACGCCAGTTTCATTCACGTGTCATGTAGACTAAAGGCGGGTGAGGGGTGGGGGATGGGGGGGTAATCATTTTTCCATTTGCTTTGGTCACACGCTGAATCGATCCTCGCAGCCAGTTTCAAACGTACCCTGAACTCCAGCAGATGCATCACTGATTCATGGCGTCGATTGTTAAAATATTTAATCTGACACCAAATCCCATTAGAATGATCTAAACCAACCCCTCCAATAATAATCTTATCACTAGTGGAGGTTCTCTTCTGGGCTTGTGCAGCACATGTGGCACCACGAGGGCTTGCAGTGAGTGACCACATGGCCGCACGGCAGGGACAGAAGGTGGCGTCTGACTGCTTGTCTGAGAGTTTATTAGAGGACTCAGTGTGTCAGTGCCAAGGCATCCCAGAATATCCGTGTTTGCTAATACTGCGTGTGCCTGGCTCTGTGAACAGCCCCATCGGAGCATGTGTGTTGGGTTCACTAACATTTACACAAAGAATTTCATCAGAGGCAGAGAGTTGTCTTCATTGGCCAACGACTTTTGCAAAAGGGCGGAAGCAGACACACACAGAATTAACGGGTGGGGTTTACACAAATGCACTCATGATTGTAGTTAAAACAAAAGTGATGTTATTGTTTCCATCAAAGACGTTATTGTTTCAAAAGGTGTTTCAAAAACAACTCATGACTCGAACTGTCACAACAGCAAAGATCTTCCACATTTTCATAGAATCTAATGAGAATATTTGACATAATTCCCAACAATGTGCGTTGCATTGGAGCGTTTCTCTGCACTTATTCACTCGGTGAGCGTGTCGGTAGGTCTGGGAAGCCTTCTTTTCCCAGTGCAACAACAATAAAACAAATGTACATAAAACGATTTTTATTATTGCTAGGTCTAACGCACACACAGAAATGAAATAATCAGATTAATAATGGAGATGGATTTGTATGAATAGCTACACAATTTATTTTGTATTGCATTGGCTGTTAGTCATTGGATATTTTCTGTGGTTAGCATTAATGCAACACTAGTAGCTAAAAATGCAACCTTTTGACAGTCTATGAAGAAAGAACATTTGTTCATATGCTAAAGGTTTTCAAAAGGACTGAAAATGTTCTTGACCATAAGGGACAAATCACATCAGCTGGTACCAAATACCTGAACCTTTTTTTTTGTGTATATTTCCAAGGAAAATCAGACAGTTTTCTCAATGAAGTGTCTGCCCAGGATTGTTACTTCAGTTCGCAATCCATTAGCCCATTAGCTTTTTTCTCCACTTTCTCTGCCTCATGAATGCACTCATGATTTTAGTTAAAACAAAAGTGATGTTATTGTCTCAAAAACAACTCATGATTTTTCCTTGGTAATATCCAAAAAAAAGGTTGAAAACCTTTAGCATATGGACAAATTAGACTCCTCAAGTTGAGTTAGTTGTTATGAAAACCTATATCTCCAACTAGTTGGTAGAACACAAACCTCATCCAAGGCAAAAGAATCCTAAACTGCATCAACCTGTACAATGCGAAGTCCGCAAAGTCTACCAAATGGCGGTGAAACCTAATCTCACTGGTGGAGGTAATGCTTAGAACATGTGTGTAATCAGTCTCTCTGACAGGACACTGGATTCTCCGTCTGGTGGAGCAACAGAACAGAGTGCGACCAATCAAAAGCAGCCGCTGTGACATCCTGCCGTGTTTTGACAGGGTGATGAACGTCCTCCAATAAATGGGGGAGGCCTTTGGCTCATCTTCCGTACTGTGCCCCAAAGTTTTCCCCCTAGAAGGAAAAGCCCCCCAGATTCCGTTCTCAATAGAGAACCATTGGGAGGGTCTAGTCCATAGGTGACAAACTCAAGGCCCGGGGGCCAGATACGGCCAGCCACATCATTTTATGTGGCCCGCGAAGACAAATTGTGCATCAAATTCGTGTCATTATTAGAATTGCAAATTGTCTTCACTTTTAATATTTTTGACCAGTTTTTACTCGTCTGATTTGAAAACGAGTTATTTGTTTGACACCCATGGACTACACCAGGGGTGTCAAACTCGTTTTTTTTCGCGGGCCGCATTGTAGTCATAGCTTCTTTCGGAGGGCCATTATGACTGTCAACCCAAATAAATGTATGAGCACCTCATACTATATACAGTATAAGCTACAAAACAAACTGACAAATAACTCGTTTTTAAATCAGACTAGTAAAAACTGGTCAAATATAAAAAAAAAAAGATATTTTTAAACGTGAACACAATTTGCAATTCCAGTAATGACACACGAATTTGATGCACAGTTTGTCTTCGTGGGCCACGTAAAATGATGTGACGGGCCATATCTGGCCCCTGGGCCTTGAGTTTGACACCTGTGGTCGAGTCAGACAATTGCTGGCCTTCCAAATCCAAATGTGCTGAGAGGAAAGAATGCAGTGTTTGTATAAAAACATTAAAAGAAAAATGAGATGGATGCGATCTGCTTCTAGTTCCCTTCTAAAAGTACTTGGTATTGCAGTTTCTATCTTATGTAAGATTTTTCCGGCCGTCTCGTGGCAGCGTTTTGTCAGGCTTTCCAAAACTGAGAATTTATTCCTACTCATAAGACTCTGGGTATTCAGATTTTTCCTCAATCTACTTGGCACACAACCACATCTCCCAAAGTGATCACCAAGATGCTTCCAAAAAAGATGACACCCATCGATCTGGTTGCACCTGTTGTTGGTTTTGGACACTTGCATCCATCCTTATGACATTTTTGGTTTCCTACAGCCTGAATTTGCAGGAAAATTCCTCAATCACTGCCATACCCCCCCCCCCAAAAAAAAAATCTCCTCCTCCCATTTCCCAGCCGCCATCCTCCTTTACTCCTCCTTTTTCCCCTATGTCTCTCCATCTCCCCCCTCTGTCTTTCTCGCTCTCTCTCCTCCCCCTCTGTCTTTCTCTCCTGTGTTTTTCTCCAGAGACGTCTACTTTTTTTGAACACCAAAGTGTTCTACCACCATTGGCCCTCTAACCCAACACAGACAGTACGCCGTGAGAGGAGCGCAGGTAAGCAAGTATGTTGCAGGGACAGAGTGACTGATCGATTGCCCATTTGATTGTTTTGCGGATGTAAGCTTTTGAATTCCTCTGGAATGGTGTAGCGATTAAGATAATGCATGGAACAAAAGGGTAGCAAGGAATTCTCGAGGGTTGAGCTTGTTGCATTTATGAAGATAATTTTGGAAATGCAATCGGTTTGGGCCAAGTTTGAAATTATTGTGCTTGTCCATCCTCTGCAGGACTGCCATTAATGGTAGGACTAAGTGCTAAATGACGACCCTAGGCACTTAGCACTCAGGCACCTTCATGGATTTTTGGGACATCTGTATTGCATTACATCTGCCGTTATCTCTGTAGGCACAGAAATCTGTGAAGGTGATAGATGATTCGTTGTCGAGGGTTTAAATTGCTCCTTTGGGTTTCCCAGTCTTGAACTCTTCAATGATTATATAACGCTTCAGGGGAGTGGGTGTGGCAGTGCTGTTGAATCAGTCTCCTTGGTTGATTTTTTTATTTTGGTGCTTGAAGCTCTGTTGATCTTCACCTCACATCTTCTCTGTTTCTCATTGTTTTTGCAGAAGCCATGTTTCTTCTCCATGTACACCTGTTGGCAGTGCTTGTGTGCCTGGCACTAGGCCAGTATGACTACGACTATGTGTCACCCAACTTCTTAGGACCCTCAACCTCAAACTGCGACCGCGAGTGCGAATGTCCCGTCAATTTCCCGACCGCCATGTATTGTGACAGCCGCAAGCTCAAAGCTGTGCCGATGGTGCCTTCAGGAATCAAGTACCTGTACCTCCAGAATAACGAGATCGAAGAAATAAAGTCTGGCGTGTTTGATAATGTCACCTCCGAACTGCGGTGGCTGGTCCTCGATAATAACCAGATCACCAACGGGAAGATTGCAGCAGGTACCATCGACAAACTGACCGCCCTGGAGAAACTCTTATTCAGCCACAACCTTCTCACTGAGCCAGTGATCCCTCCTTCCAAGGCTCTCGAAGAGCTCAAGTTTACGCACAACAAATTGAACAAGTTCCCTTCTGGTCTCCTGAATGACAAGGAAAATCTGACTTCTGTCAACGTACAACACAATGAGCTCACCTCTGATGCCATCGCCGGCGCGTTCAAAGGGTCCAAGGGACTGCTGTCCCTTGACGTGAGCCACAACAAGTTGAAGAAGCTGCCCGCTGGTATGCCAGCCTCACTGGAGATCCTATATGCTGACTACAACGATATTGACAGCATTAGCTCAGGCTACCTGGGTAAGGTGCCGGGTCTGCGTTACCTGAGGGTGTCTCACAACAAGCTGGTTGACTCCGGAATCCCAGAGGGTGTGTTCAACGTAACATCACTGTTGGAGCTGGACCTGTCTTTCAACAAGCTCCAGAGCATTCCTGATATCAACGAACAGCTGGAGCAACTGTACCTCCAAGCTAATGAGATCAACAGTGAGTAGGCACTGGCTCATTGTCTTCCTTCAAATCTATTGTGTTAACATCACAATCAATTTTTAACCAAATCCTCTCCTTTTCTTACAGAGTTTGATTTGTCAAGTTTCTGCAAATACGTGACCACCATCAATTATTCCCACCTGAACCATCTGCGCCTGGATGCCAACAACATCACAGCCCACAGCATGCCCCCTGAAACCTCCAACTGCTTGCGCGTGGCCTCCGAGATCCTGTTTGAATAAGAAACTTACTTCCATTTGCCCTCCATCATTTATGAATGTACTCAACGTTAGTTGAAATAATCCTCAACAATCACACGATCACTGACAAGGAAAAAAAGTAGCAGTATAATTCTTAATGACAATCTAAAAACAATTATGACAGTATATAATGGCAGGGCATGTTAAAGTTACCATACCAAGTATTTGTAGATACAAAAAAAAAACTCATTGGAAAATAACCCTAAAAATTTTTTATAGAAATAAAGCTTTGTAACGACAAAAAGAGGTGATGTAGCTATCAAATGTCTTGAATGCACATTGTTGTAGATCCAAATGATGAAGCTAGTCACCAACTTGCTCACATATAACTGATTTTAAAAAAAAAAAAAACACGTCAAACATTCCCATTACACATTAGCTTGTCAAACGGAGACAATACGGAGTAAACAATGACGTTAGCATCTCCAAAGTCTCTATAGTAGCTTCACTTTGTCTTTGTATTGTATGTTCCGTGTTTAGCATGTATAGTATCGTCTTTAATAAAGCCGTTGCTGTGCAAGGGGCCAGCAAAAAAAGTCCGCGTATTCAGCGTAATCATGAATAAAATTTAAATGTACTTTCTTCACTTTTGAAAAATCAAACAAAAGCTCATGCTCTTGTACGCTGCTGTGACAAGAAAATTTCCCCACTGTGGGATACATAAGGTTATATCAATCAATCAATCAATCAATCAATCAATCAATCAATCAATCAATCAATCAATGAAGCTAAGTCGTCACATATTTGTTTGTCATGCACATTGCTGATTTGTATTCTTTCCATTTCATGCATGAATTCAAATGGTATCATTGGTTTGATAATAAACTACAGCTTTTGCAGTTCTGGAAGTTGTCTATAATGGCTTAACCTGACATTGTCACAAAGCATATCTTGTCTGGTTCATTTCCATTTCTTTGATTTGGAGCCACTTTGGAACGGGCAATGCTCATGAATTCACTGTGAGGAACTCAGTTCGAATAAATAATTTTCCCAATACATTAGTATGAATGGAGCTTTTTGATATAAAGTGTGGTCGCATTGAAACACGTCAGAAAATCCATGTCAGAGTTAAGTAAAGTCGTTTGTGGAATTTCTTTAAGTTAAAATTGTGTTCAGTGTTAGCTTTATGTTAACATAGCTTGCTGGGAGCATGTATGAGTTTGTAGAATTATTTGGATGGGTGCCGACAGAGATATACTGTAATTTCCGTACTATAAGCCGCACCGGACTATAAGCCGCACCAGCTAAAATTCAGGGATATTTTAGTTTTTTTCTTACATAAGCCGCACTGGACTATAAGCCGCACGTGCACATGAGTTTTTTTTTTACAAAGAAAGACAGTACACAGAAAGCCGTAAAAATCCATAAATACGCCGCGCCGCCATTTAAGCCTCAGGGTTCAAAGTAACCTTCTGAATAAAATGCATTAAAAGTTCACATTCATTACAACTTGTTTTTGATGAGCAAAATGTCAGAAGAATTGAATTTAAATGCTGATTGATTGGGTTTTAATACAATGCAAATGGTCCAAACAGTGCCACTGCTTTGTGTAATCTCTGAGTCACATGGCAGAGTAAGAGAAAGGGTTTAGAGCCCTTTGACGCAGGTCACCTAGCGTGCATTCCTACTAAAACTCATAATAGTCACAAGCAACACAGCCAGAATAAGCAGCAGCCATAGTAGTGTTTCAAAATAGTATTTTTGTTGTTGTTTTTTTCTTCAAGATACCGCACAACAGTGGTCCACAGCCTTTTTACGAGTGTGTAAAAGTGATCAAGTCATCACAAAAATCACCCAAAAAAAATCTTATATAAGCCGCACCTGACTATAAGCCGCAGGGTTCAAAATTTGGGAAAAAAGTCGCGGCTTATAGTCCGGAAATTACGGTAGTTTATTTAAAAAAAAGTGTTGTGCTTACTAACATGGCTAGCTGCTACCATCAGTATCAAAGCTCTCACCAGTTGGCTAGTCAGCTAGCCAATTTTGATAGTTATAAGAGGTAATTGTGACTCAAATACAGTTTTGTGGGCATGTATCAATTTTTATGTGGACAATAAGGTGCAAACGGAACTAGCTAGGCGAACTGGCTCGGGTACATGGCAATCTGTATGTTTGGTTCTTAGCCTTGTCTGTTGTGTACTCGTTGACACTACTTGAGGTCGGCCCGCCAAATGTCTTTCAGAGCTCTTGGCTTGTGTGTACAAAACACATGCATACAGACACATACAGAACACTGGCAGCTATATTTTTACATATTACATCCAAGAACACATTGTCCAATGCTCTTTTGGTAAGGAGTTTTGGGTTTTGTGCTTTTTCACATTGCGGTGCATGGACAATGTTGAGAATGTTAAGTGGTGTACTTGAGGGGGGAAGCAAAAGAAGGAAGATATTTTTGTGGTTTCTGTTCCATTTTGCAATATGCTTCACCATTTTGACAAGATATAATCAGAGGAGACTTTCGTCACAAAAAACAGCAACATGACAATAAAAGATTTTGAAGACAAAGGCTTCATAGATTCTGACTGAAAACAAGAGACAGCTGGGCATAGAAGATTAGGGGAAACTTATAACAGGCGGACACAAAGCAGAAAGCATTAAAAAGATCATTTTACACCATCAATTTATAACCCAGTCTCCTCTTACATAGAATGTTTTTGTCTGAGCTACAGCAGAAGTGCATTAGGGTCTTCTACCAGAAATCTGTTATTATAGCAGATATTATGTTAAGCTTATACATGTGTTAGCTATTATTGAAATGGCTTCCGAACTGGTGTTTCTTTAAGTCACTGAAAACTAGGATAATTCGGTATTAGCACATTTGCTCGTGTGTTTTCAAGAAGAGAATATATCAATTCTCCGCTCCCTCATTGACATTCTACTTCTAGACAATGTTTTACTTTATGAAGCGTTGATCCTTCTGCTAGTTCCAGAAATTTTAAAATTGAATCTCTTTCTAAATCCCAAATATTCCCAGCTGTGTTAGACTCGAACCATGCATACATTTTTTTTTTTTTTAAATCAAACAAGGGGTTTGGGTTCTTCTATCAACTCACCTAAGCCAGTTTTGAGGCCCTTGAGTGGTGAACATTAATAATACACATTGACAGGTAAAAAGCAAGACCACGTAGGGTAGGATGAAGACCAGATGTGTATCCTCCTTCACACCCAAAAAAATATGAGGTTTCCTAGACCAAGTGCTGGACCAAGGATATCCCAATTGTCGCAGAATCATCCTCAACACGGTAAGCTTATTGGGGAATCCAAATCACCAATGAAAAATCAATGTAGCTGCTCACTGTAGACTTTACAGGAACTGTTTACTGATCGGACTTTGCCTTCGTACAGGGAGAGGAGGTAATGCCAACAATTTGGGTTTCTGAACATTTATGTTTCTAAAAGTCTTAAATGGGACATTTGAACCTGGAGTTCTGGTGAATGTAAGATTAGAGATTGATTACATCCTGTTAGAAGTGCCTTTGGCTAAGTCTTAGGGCATGTCTAGGCCGAATGTCTGAATCCATTTGACGTACTAATGTTGGGATTCACAAGCGTGCAAACGTGCTTAGAAGCTGTAGTGTGGTCTGTTGCCTATGCCCTCACACAAGTCGCTAGGGATTATCCTGTTGCGGACTCTGCCGTCATCGCTGGAAAGGAGGGCTTGTTTAGGAAGTAATTGACCTAACGAGCCTGCTTTAAATTAAATCCCCTCAGATCAAAGATGACATCACGCCAGTGGGGCCCATGTCTTCAAATGACAGGTAAAATGGCTTCCTGGTGCTGTGTGTAAATTACCTTGCAGAATTGCAAAGACAAAAATCCAAATTGTTGTCTGCATGTCAAAGAGAAGACAATCCTGGATACACCGCAGATGTTGGCAGCACAGAATTAACGCAAAGGTTGGCACTGACCCTGAGGGATTTGTTAGTTCAAAAGAGATCAAGTGTAGCACAGTGGAATTAAGCAAGAGGATGCAAGCAGACAAGGTAGAACAGGTAGCAGTGCGGTGACCTCTTTCTAAATGGGCTATGTCCCGAGTCTTATTAAGGCTTAGCGCATGAGTCCTCATTGGTCAGTCTTCGAGTGACAAGCTGGCATAGTTTGAATGGAAAAAAAAAAAAGTTGTACAAATACTAGGAAGGGCATGCTACAGCTTCATTACTTGGATCACTTGGGAGAAATCTTGACAACTCCAGGGTGGACGTGTCGTTTGACAAAGCTTCAGGTAGGTTTCTTGAGTAGTTTTTGTCCTGTGTCCTTACTTTATGCAGAACAGTATGAAATAAATTTTACTGACAAAACTTTGATGGCTGAAGAACGGAGAGCACATCAAGTACACCGCTTTTGGCTTTTAAGAGTGTCTATCTATGGAAAAAGTATACCTGATAAAATTAGTTCTGCACAAAATGTTGAGCGCATTAAGAATTCAAACCAGATGTCCAACCAGATCTGCAAGGACTCAAGTAGACGCTTCAGAGAAATACGGAAAAAGCTGACCTTGATTTTTTTTCACCCAAAGTAGAAATGTACCTAAGAATCAACTGCATCCTTAAATCTGACCTTTATAGCTGTCTTACTAAAGTTGATCCTGATCTATGTCCACTCAGGGCTGACCCAGAAAAATCTTTCTCTCCAGTATGTGTCTTGGTATTGACATTAGTGGTAGACAAGCAGCAGTACAGGTCACTAGTCTTCATCATATTTCTCAATGTTTTTTTATGTCTCTGCATCACAGTCTGTCTTTCAAAATGGAACTCTTTCTAAGGCTTCTCTGTGCCATGTGCCTGCTTGGGACAGTCCTGAGCCAGGACATGCCTTATGAGGAACAAATGGCCCAAATTCAAGCGTGCCCTCGAGAATGCCGCTGCCCTTCCAACTTCCCCCGTGCAGTCTACTGTGACAATAAAGGTCTGACAAGAATCCCCCCAATCCCCCCATTCACCTGGTACCTCTACCTGCAGAATAATCAAATTCAAGAGGTTACGGCCAACGCCCTTCGCAACGCTACCCAGCTGCGTTGGGTGAATCTGAGTCGCAACAAAATAACCAGTGAGGGAGTGGAAAAAGACACCCTGGATGCAATGACACACCTAGAACACCTCTACATGGATGACAATCTCTTATCCTGGGTGCCGTTTCCTCTTCCGGCCAGCCTGGAGCACTTAAGTCTTTCTCGCAATCGGATCTCCAAGATCCCTGACGGGGTCTTCTTTGGCTTGAATAAGCTGACCCTCTTAGACCTGCAGGGGAATAAGCTGATGGATGATGCCGTGACTGAGGTCAGCCTGAAGGGTCTTGACAACCTGGTGCAGATCAACCTTGCCAAGAACCAGTTGAGCAGTATGCCTCTTGGCCTTCCGCCCACCACCACTCAGCTCTTCCTTGATGGCAACAACATCGACAAAATCCCCACAGGCTACTTCAAAGGTTTGCCCAAGGTGGCTTTCCTGAGGCTAAACCACAACAAGCTTGGAAGTAGTGGTGTTCCTAACAACGTGTTCAACATCTCCAGCATCTTGGACCTGCAGCTGTCGCACAACCTGCTCACTGAGGTTCCCCTGATCCCCCCAGGCCTTGAACAGCTCTACCTGGACCACAACAACATTAAAAGTAGGTTTCTCATGAACACACTAGTATTAACTTCGTGGAAAATAATGAGTGACTGTAATTGTTTCCTGTTTCATTTCAGCCGTGAGTGGCTCCAACGTCTGCCCCATGGACATTGATACCGTGGATGCTAATGACAGCGTGCCACGACTGCGCTACCTCCGACTGGATGGCAACAATATCGAACCGCCGATCCCCAGGGATGTCATTCTCTGCTTCCGTCTCCTTAGGTCCATTGTCATCTAAATAAGCAAACATGTCTGCACGTCGGACACGTGTGGCAAGAGATAAGATTCCTTTTCTCATTTACATTTTCAGGGATTTTATTCAACTCAGTTTAATGGACTACGAGTTGTGCCTTCAATGTTCAAATCTGCTGATAATTTAAATGATAACATCAGAAGACCTTGAACTGAAACCCAAATCTTTTGACTTTTGTTTGTTTTCTATTGTTTGAAGTTGTTAGTTGTTGAGAAATAGTAATTTATTTTCTATTCATTGTTCCTTTTGGAATTCTGGTCTCTGTGTAAGATTTATTCTTCTGTTTTAATAAAAGAATACATCACCGGATGTCCTGTATTTCCCAGATTTATTCCGACTGTGTCAGGTCAAGAGTTCTTGTTGCCTCTTGCGTTCTGATTCTAGATCAGATCTTTTCCCTCCAAGTACACTTGCGTTGTTTGCGGCTGAACTCAGATCAGCTTTGAGCACATCTGAGGTCGGCCTGAAAAAGGAGGGCCTTCCTCGAGAAGCGGGGGGACTTCCTCTCAGCTCTGTGCTAACAGGGGCTCTTCACAGAGGTCCCATTGTGTGCACAGGCCTCTGAATCGTACATGTATGCACACACACACATACACAAAGATGAAACATCAAGTTTCACCTTCAGGAAGTGAAATATTTTAGGCTGATTGAAATACACGGAGCAAAATAAGGCCTACTCTTGTAAAGGATAAAAATCTACGGGGGGGGGGGGGGGGGGGGGCTTCCTCTTGCTCTGCTGTCTTGTTCTTTGTGTTTGATGTCTGGGTGTGTATGTGTGTGTAGTGATGTACTCTTATTTGGGATGGTGTGGGTTGCCGTCCACCTCCCCTACCCCAAACTGAGTGACCAAAAGCAACCTGCTCCGGTCCAATCAGCCTCAGTGCCTACCTTCACACGTAAGCGGCAGGGGCACTCAGGTCTGTCAGACCCTACACATGCAAACGCTACATACACACTTGTGACACCCGGACACACCCTTGCCACCTGTCCCCGCCCTCGTCGAGACACCTCTGCACGACCCCTCCGCCATTGGCCGAGTTGCGGAGCCCTCAGCATCTCCATCGTGGCTGAAGGGAGCATTCAGGAGAGCGGGAGACACAGGTAAGCGTCCTTGCAAACGCTATCTTCACGATAAGGAGAGGGAGGGGGGCACAGGGGGTTCCTTATTGACTCATGGATTGAGTTTGGGGGCACTAAAGGTGACAGATTATTTTCCTTGATCATTTGGATGCTTTAGATGGTGGTTTTATGACCGTCGAGATGGATGTATAAGAATGCTTTTTACCCTGGGTACTGATTCCTTTGGAAAAAAACGAGTTTACCATTGCTCAACTGTCTAAGCCATTTTGCATTTAGGCTGTTGGCTTGACTTTGGGAAAGCTATAGGTGGCATATTGTTATACTTGATAGTAATGCACTAAATGGTGCCTTCATAATAGATATATAAAGGTTGCTTAAGGTTGCTCATTCCGTGTGGTTTTGGGATTTTTGGTGGAAAAAAATTACCATTGCTGCTTTTTCTTTCAAGCTAAAATATTTTAATTTTATTCTCATGATATTTATGCTTATTATCATTGATGAATGTGATGCATTGTTACATATATTGTTCATGCTTTTGGGCTTACTATTGCTCAGCTGTCTTTAAAGCCAAGCCTTGGTTGTACTTGATAAGAAAACTACAGGTGAACGATTGTTATGATTAATGACTGGGATGCATTGAGTGGTGATTTTCTGACCTTTATGATGGCCGTGTAAAGATGTTTAATTATTCTTGTTGATGTTTCTTTGGGATCTGGATTGAATTTACCTTTGCTCAATGGTTTTTAAGGCTATGGCATAGTTCCACTTTAGCGAGTTTGGGTGGCATAATTGCTTTTCTTGATGATCGAATGGTAGTTTTATGGCTTTCACGATGAATCTATCTAGATGTTTTTGTTATTCTGGTTGAACTTTTTTTTTGCATTATAGGATCTTAGAAGGGCTTACCAGTCATTAAAGGGCTTTGGTTTTTAACACCTCCCTGATGGAAGTGCACTTGATGTGATTGTGGTTGGCTTTTTGGGAACCTGGGATACTGATTTGGGTCAAAAAGAATTTAGCCTAGCTACACCGATAGCTTTTTTGCAATCTGCAAACTTGCGAGCTGCAACTATGTAGTGTGGGTATTAAGGGAAAATGGGAATGTCTAGTGTGGGGTCAAGGACACCGCTGTCTTCATTCTTATCATGTAAAAATTTGTATATTCTTACGTTTTGTTCTGGATGTACAACACTTGAGGCATCTCTCTCTTGCTCTCTCTCTCTCTGCTTCTCTCTATTTATCTGAGACAGTGTGCATTTGTGAGTCTTTCCAAATGTATGTGTGTGTGGTTGTGTGTGTGCGCGTGTTTCCTCACAGCCTGAAAAGCTGACTGCCATTCTGTCCACAAACCTCGGTGGAATTTGGAGTTTGAGTGCTGAGACAGGCAGTGACCAGGCCCTCATAAAGGCCCTCTGTGAAGGGCCAAGGGGTCGAGCAAGTCTTGAACCGGACCCCTCCTCCCTCTCGTCCCTCCTTTTTGCACTTTCTCCAGCAAACCCTGAGGGCCAACATCTTGTCCACGTCTCTCTCTTGCTCTCTCTCTTTCTTCTTCTTCTTTCTCCCCTGCTCTCCGTTTCTCTACCCCGGCCTGGAGGACTCCTGGGTGTTTTTTTCTTTTTTTTTTTCTCAAACGTGCTGAGACTTGGACTTGGCTGCACCTGTCACACTAATAAATCCCTGTTCTAGAGTCTATGCAAGATAAATAATATATAGCCTCTTATCATATTCTAATCTTCTGATAATCCCAAATGAGTCACCTCAGATTGAACTGGGATACAAACGAGAATGAACTGAGGAATCCAAAATAAATAGAAGTAAAAAATTGTGATCTTCGGTGGATTCTAAGCCAAACCTAATATTACCACAAAAAAATATACAGTTTTCCCCCTATGTAAGTGGTATTTGCTCCCTAAAATTTAATAAGCACTGACTTGGCTCACCTGTTTGACTAGTTCATGCAAAAGTTGGCCCTGCACACACAAGAAACAGAAGCTCTTCGCACTGGGATAATTGGGCGGACCCTGACCCGTGAATTATAACACAGTAGTGGTGGTGGAACAAAAAATACTAATCCAAACAGGGTCTTTCAACGAGGTTATAGATAATCACGACAGATGTATCGAGATTTTGTGAACCACAAACAGGCAGCAATTTGCAGCACTAGTTTTTTCCCGCATGGTCAAAATGACTGAAGACATTTGGTTTCTTTTCTAACTGCATATACGTTTATGCTCTGCATCCCAAAAGGTGAATGATGAAGACGCTCGTACGACTGGTAGTGGGACTGCTCGTCCTCGAAGCTGTGGCGGCCAATCCCCGGTTCTCTCGGCAAGCCGACCTGGACTCATATGACGACGGCAACTACGATGTGGACGACGTTAACTCGGAAAACCAGGAGTATGACTATGAGGACGGGCCGACCATCGAGGATCCCGAGGTGAGTTGAAAAGGGGGCCCCGACGGTACGGTAAATTTGTTGGAATTGAGAATTCCTGTTTAGCCAGCTGCAAAACGTTTTCTTCCGATGTCAACAAATCACATTAACAGTGCGATTGATTTTTTTGGGAACAGGTCAGCAGGATAAAACTCATTCCAAAGACTGAATACTTCTCCAACTTGGAAGACTAACAATGACTCTATATGAAATAATTCAAGATCGCAATAGACAGTTGTTATATGAAACAATGACGGCTGTTTCTTCCAAATCTTGTGCAGTTTTCTTCCCCCCAAAACACGGAATTCCACAACTGGTTTAGCTCAACTCCAGACGTCTGATGTGGCGGGCCTGTGAAGCATGTGTTTCCATCTATCATGTGAATGTAGGCCGCAGAGTGACAAGGTTCAAGGCAAATGGGGAGTCGAAGAGAGGGCGACTTTAAACCCGTAGACTGACTACTATGTCAACAAGCTTAAACATGACTTTTAAGCCTAAGCACACCTAACATGTATCACGGTAACCCATGACTATGACACCATTGTAATCAATCAGAAACCCCCCAAAAACTCATTTAAGGAAAAGGTGCAATGATGAATCAAGGAAAATTGACTCGTAAGTATGGATTGATAGGGAAGCGGATTCATCCTTGGTGACTATATTGGGAGAAAATAACCAAGAAAAATCAGCTCTTGGTCGAAGCTCATCATATCGTAAAGCTAATTACATTTGGCCATGTATGGAAAAGTATACGAACACGTAAAGGGATCTAGATTGGATGTGTTTTCGACAGATTTGGTCCATGTGCATTAATTGTCGAGGGGACAATGAAGCATGAGGATGAGGATGAGCTCCATGCCTCTGGAATGCTGAGTCTTGACTTTCCACTTCCAAACTTTTGTGTGTGTGTGAGTTGCAATTTATCTTCTCTCGTCTTCTCATGGGGGAGTGAAGGCTCATTGGGAATGAAACTAGAGTGAATCTCCAGCTTTTAATAACCAACTTGGAGGTTTCTTTCGCTCTTTACCATGACATATTTGGACTCTATGCAGCTTTTGCACAGGGAAGGCCTGGAATATCAGCAAAAGAAGCACAGCGGTGGTCATATTGTGCCATATTGTCTTGAATTGTAATCTGCAACAATATGTGTTGTTGTACTTTCTCTGAGAGAAAAATACACATTTTTGCGGGATTCAGAAATTGCAGAGACAAACCCTGAGTATCAGTCTTGTGTTTGTCTTGTTGATATGCCCATGCAAACTTTATTTTGGAAACCTCAGCAACTTTGTCTGCTGTAGAAGCCACAAATATTCAGACTGAGCAGGACACTGCATATGCATGATATTAAGTATTTTTAAAAACTATTTCAGCTTCTCCCCGGCTGAATGCTTCCAGTGACTGTTAAACTATGAAGTGGGGCAGCGACATACTGTTTGGCTTTGACTCCACGCTTACATTGAGTGTCAGTATTCCCATGCTGTTTTTTCTGCACGTCTGCATGCCAGCTTTTCGCCTCTTCTTCCCCCATGGGTGAATATGTTTGTTTTGGGGAAAGGGTGGCGGGTGAAGGGTGGGGGGAGTCAGTGCTTTCAAAGGCCTGCCTTGTTGCATCCCGCACTGTCATCAGCCCAAATCTCTAAAACATTAGGACATCGCTTAATTACTCCCATGCATGACTTAGCTTCCGGAAAGACCTCCTCATGGTTCCTACATACAGTAGCTTCTCGCTGTTAAATTGTCATAGACTTACTATGACATAGTTTAAAATGCATTGCAAAATAAAGATTCATCCAACTACCATGTGTGTCTTGGTTCCACAAGGACCATTGAGTGGTGTTTTTAGTGGTGTGTTTAAGTGTCAGGTCTTACCTGTGGTGTGTGGTGTGTGGGAGTTCATTGCCACCAACTGGAGGAGGCTTGAATTGCAGCGTTGTGCTAATACTGTAAATTATCATGTGTTTACATAAAATTACATATCGATCTTATTTTTATCCTAATTTCATGGTCTTTTGTTCTTTTTGCCGATATTAGGTGCATGAAACTATCATTAGTGCTATGTAGGTTAAGGAAAGTTGTGGTGGATTTTGAGATTAGGCAGCATAGGGAGTCTCTGCTGCTATCTCGTGGTGGAGCCTGAGCCCACATGCAATTTTGATGAGCTACTTGGACATTATTTAGTGCTGATTCTGTAAAAGGACAGGACAGGACAGGACAGGACAGGACAGGACAGGGGAGGAGAGGAGAGGAGAGGAGAGGAGAGGAGAGGAGAGGAGAGGAGAGGAGAGGAGAGGAGAGGAGAGGAGAGGAGAGGAGAGGAGAGGAGAGGAGAGGAGAGGAGAGGAGAGGAGAGGAGAGGAGAGGAGAGGAGAGGAGAGGAGAGGAGACGTTGGTACCTCATAGGATAGGACAGCATAGACCGAATAAGACAGCATAGGATAGGATAGGACATCATAGGATAGGATGGGACATCATAGAACATCATATGACATCATAGGATAGGATAGGACAGGACAGGACAGGACAGGACAGGACAGGATAGGATAGGATAGGATAGGATAGGATAGGATAGGATAGGATAGGATAGGATAGGATAGGATAGGATAGGATAGGATAGGATAGGATAGGATAGGATAGGATAGGATAGGATAGGATAGGAAAGGAAAGGAATGGATATTGGCTGGCATTCTGGTCTCAGGGCTGTTGTCTTCTCCTCAGATAGAGATTGGCACCCTGGCTCCACCTGACTACAACTACCCAATGCCCGAGGCCTCGTTGGAGGAGCAGGAGGAGGAGGAGGAGTTGCCCATAAAGCCCCAGCTCATCCCTCAGGGCTCAGGGGGGTCCGGTGTTCTCATGGGCCCAAACACACAGAAAGGTCTGAAACAGGTCAATCCTGTCATAAATAGGAAGTTATTTGAAATCGTAGGTTTTTGGAGGGTCTTGGAGTTGTGCAAGCAGCATTGTCCTTGATCAGTAACAACTAATCTGTTGTGGTTTTCTGCATCTTTTCTTTGTGCATGTGTTCCATTTAACTAGCTGTTAATGGTTAAATGTGTCATGTTTGTTGTGTCTCCATTAATAACTAATGTTGTCTCTAACAAGAGGTGGAGCTGCGTCTGACGGCCAATGACATCCTTCATGTCTCCGGGGATTTTGGGGGCTCAGTGGGGTCCGGTGCCTCAGGAGCCTCTGGGGTTTCTGGGTCAGGAGGCTCAGGAGACCCACTGGTCTCTGGTGCCTCCGGGGGTTCCGTCGATATTATCTTCATCTCTGGGGCTTCTGAGGAGATTCTCAGCAGCTCTGGAGGATCAGGGGAGTTCTTGGTGTCTGGGGATGTGGATTTCTTGATATCAGGGGATCGCTATGAATCTGGGGAGGTCTCTGGATCTGGAGACCTCCTGATGTCTGGGGAGATCCTAGGATCAGGGGATTTCCTATTATCCGGTCATCTTTCTGGGTCCGGGGATCTCTTGATATCTGGAGATCTATCAGGATCTGGAGATCTCTTGATATCTGGGGATACCATGGGATCCACAGCTTCTGGAGATTCTGGAATTCTAATAGAATTGGGATCAAGCGGGTCTGGGCTTGAGCTCCCTCTGGGCTCTGGAGGGTCTGGGGACCAAATTGGTTCTGGGTTCTCCGGAGATCTCCTGACCTCAGGTGCCTCTGGAGGCTCTGGGGTTTCTGGGGACACAGATGAGTCTGGGGAGTCAGGGATAACATTATTGCCTGGAGGTTAGTACTTTTGATACTCATCACTCCATTATTTGTAACCTTTGTCACCCTAACCTGCTGTTTAGTCTTAATTGTGAGAACGAATGGTTAACAAGTTGATTGAATGTCCATGCCACATCTCGTCATGTCATCACTCCACCTTGGCTCAAACAAGAGTTGGAACTGCCTCTCATTCCTACAACTATCCCACAAGAGGCATCGGGTACTTCTGGAGATTTCTCAGGAGTTTCAGGAACCTCAGGGGACCTTGGAGTCTCCGGAGACATAGATGTCTCTGGAACTTCTGGTGTCTCTGCCTCTGGAGAACCCAAGGAGCCTGATTTAATTCTGATTCCTGACACTGATAAAGGTCAGTATTTAATCTAGATTCAAGACATGTGCCAAAGGCTATTTTGATTTTTAAATCGTGGTGCCAGTGGAGTATGTCTGCTTACTAACACTCAAAAGTGATTTCCATTTAACTATTGTTAAATGCAATGAACACATTCTTGGTAACATCGCTAACTACTGCGGCAAACAGTTTCCCACTGATTGCCAGACTTGTGGTTCACGTCCATGCTCATCTAACCTGTTTCCTCAACGCCTAATCTTGTCTCTAACAAGAGGAGGGGCTGCTTCCGACACAAGAGACCCCTCAGGAGGGTACTGGTGGTGTAGAAACAACACTGGGCTCTGGGCTACCAGAGCCAGAGGAACCCGAAGAACCTGAGGTTGACACGAAAGGTGAGCAAGTAAAGGAGAATAGAAAAGGAAATCAAGTTCCACATGCATTCAACATCAAACCATGGTCACAAAGTTAATCCAGATGACGCAACACAGCTCTTACTATTATGTTCTTTTGCTCTTTTCCTGGTTCCTCTTGCTCCTTGTGTCCTTCAGGTATGCCCACTTGCTTGCTGTGCACATGCCTTGGTGGCTCAGTCTACTGTGATGACTTGAAACTGGATAACGTACCACCTCTGCCCAAAGACACAACTCATTTCTATGCCCGCTACAACAGGATCACTAAGATCAACAAGTCTGACTTTGCCTCCATGAGTATGTTTTATACCTGCGGCTGGTGCGATCTGCTAATGCAAAGAGCTGACAGTGTGGGTCTCACTGCATTCCAGACAAGCTGAAGAGGATCGACTTGACAGCCAATGCCATTTCGTCCATTGAAAGCAGGGCGTTTATGGGTCTGCCGGAGCTTGAGGAGCTGGTGATTCGAGAAAATCACATTTCACAGATGCCCGACCTGCCGGAGACCATGACTCTGATTGACGCCAGCCACAATAACATTGAGTCCAAGGGCATTCCCAAGGAGGCTTTTAAGGTTTGTCGATCAGAATATGAAAATTATTGGTATCAACTTGTCCTCTGTAATTCAATTGTCAAACATGACTTGTGAAATCCAGGACATGACCGGCTTGCTCTACCTGTACCTGACGGATAACGAAATAGACTACATCCCTGTGCCTCTTCCAGATAGTCTGCGATCCCTACATCTACAGGCAAGTTCTGCTCAGGTTTTGAAAGCACTTGCTCTCTGGTTCTGCGGCTCATCCTTTCGATAGCCAACTTGGTAGAATGAAGTACTATAGTGAGAACAGTGGGAATCATTGGGTAGAGGGTTCAAATCTGGTTTAAAGGAACATTCATTTTTGCTGAGTAGAAAACATGACCAGTCATACCAATGAAAGTACTTGCCCAGTGAGATCTTAATCATATACATAGGCCTAGTTTGCAAGCAGCTGTTAGTAGAACGGCGGACTAGGGTAAATTATTTTAGGTCAGTGTTTCAAATCGGGTTTGAAATAAATGTGGCTTTCATTGTGGTTTACTCACGTGACTTCCACGAAAGCAGTGTTGATTCAGTTCCCATTCAGTGACATGTGGATGGTTACTGAGTGTCCATCTGGCAGCCAGTCCATAATATAGTCAGTCAGATGAAAGTCAGATGGGGTAGGTTCCAACTCCGTGTGACCCTGAACAGGATGAAGAATACAGAAAATGGATGGGATGATAACTTGGAATATTGCAAGGTCAACAAAAAATAATAATCACAATTTTTATATGTGATGTGTTTTCACAAAATCAGGTGTATGTTGTGGAAATTAGTTTTGAGTTATTGACAAAATTATTTGTTTGGTTAAAACTTGACATTTTGAGATTTCTCTACAAATAACCGCCTTACTGTCTCTATTTTCATTTCCCATCAGCCATAAGGTTAAAATCCTTGTCCAGGTTTATGAAAATAAGTGATTAGTACACAAGATGCCCTTAACTAAAGCCTCTCGTGCTTGATTACATCTGACAGTGTATGATAGCATCTCAGTAACCTGGCTTTAATAATTTCCTCGCCTGTACCGTTATTTCCCAAATGATTTCCCGAGCAACCAATAAAAGTAGAAATCCACCCTAATGTGACGCCAGCACGAAATTGAACATGACACATGACAAAGTGCATTGCGTAACCAAGTGCTTGTTTACAGCTGAGAACAGTATGATGGCACCTCTCGGTAACCCACCTTAACCAACTTCACGAATGATTTAGAAAAAAATGACCAAAGCAGCCAACAAAAGTCAAAATACACCATAATATGACCCCAGGACAAAATCAAACAGAAGACAGACCGACAGACAGTCGGTAGTTTTTGACCATGCCACATAGTCGAACCGAATGCCACCATGATCCATTCGAAATGTTTGTAATCCAAATATGATTAATCATCAGTCCAGGGAAATTTTTTTCTACTTTTAATAGAACGCTTAACAATGTTTTCATCACTTTTCAGCGTCCTCGTCACTTATTTGGCGACCGTTTATAGTCTATTGAACAGTACGTTGGTGACCCCTGCTGTACAGTCTGTAAATTGTTGATGTGTTTGTATTACAATCCATCCATCCATTTTTTTCCCCATCCATTTTTTAACCTATCCTCACGAGGGTCGCTGGCGTGCTGGAGCCTTACCCAGCTGACTTCGAGCAGTAGACGGGGGACACTCGTCAGGGGTGTCAAACTCATTTTTTTCGCGGGCCACATTGCAGTTATAGCTTCTTTCGGAGGGCCATTATGACTGTCAACTCAAATAGATGTATGAATACCTCATATTGTATACAGTAAAAGCTACAAAACAAACAGACAAATAACTCGTTTTCAAATCAGACGAATAAAAACTGGTCAAATATATTAATATTTTAAAAAAACATAAAAAGTGAAGACAATTTGCAATTCTAGTAATGACACGAATTTAATGCACAATTTGTCTTCGCGGGCCACATAAAATGATGTGGCGGGCCGTATCTGGCCCCCGGGCCTTGAGTTTTAGTTTGAGGTTTAGATTTAAACTGGTTGCAGGGCACACATACACCTCCCATCTCGCCCGCAAGGCAACCTCAATTGCGAGAGATGTGAGTCACCCGGCTCACTCTTTGTTTGACCTTCTGCCCTCTGGGAAGAGGTACAGGAGTCTGCGCTCCCGCACCACCAGACTCGCCAACAGCTTCTTTCTCCAGGCTGTTAGGACCCTGAACTCGCTACCCCCTTCTGCGTAGCGTGCGGCACTGTTGCGCTATTTTCTGGAATGTCTGCTGTACGCTCACTTGCTCCTTTTTGCTCCTCTTATTTATTTATTTGTTGTGTTATTTATTCGTTATTTATTCAGCACGCTGTTGTTTACTTGTTTACTTGATTGTCTGTTGTGGGCCATGTCTTGTCACCGTGGGATAGGGGAGAACGAAATTTCGTTTTTTTTGTGTGTCTTTGGCATGTGGAGAAATTGACAATAAAGCTGACTTTGACTTTTTGATTTTAAAAACGAGCATTCACATTCACAATCATACCTAAGGACAATTTAGAGTGCACAAATAACCCAATCATGCATGTCTTCGAAATACAGTGGAGCCTCGGTTATCGACCACAATCCGTTCCAGAAGGCTGTTCGAGAAGTGAATCGTTCGAATTCCAAATCATGTTTTCCCATTACAAATAATGGGAAAAATGAATCCGTTCCAAGCAACAACAACAACAAAAAACGCCTTTTTTAAGCATTTTTTCATTTGCGCATTTTTGTCCGATCGTGCAACTGCAGCGCACCGCCGATCGCGCAACTGCAGCGCGTCGCCGACCGCACAACTGCACCGCGCTGGTCGCATTATTGTGACAGAGCGGTCGCTAAAATTTTGAAAATATTTTAAAGTCCTAATGGACGTTCCAAAATTTAAGTGGACCTCAGTCGAAAGAAAGGAGCCTAATTTTGTCCCATCGCGCAACCGTAGCGCGCCGGGCGCTCACTGTCGCATTGCTTTAGGAGCGTCTTTGTGTTTTAGGATGGCTTTACTGGTCCCACTTGCTTCCTTTGGAGACATGATTAGAGTTGATGCAATCCTCAGGCTAACGAGAATGTAATAACGAACGGAGTCAGTTGGCATGCGGGTCCTCTCGGCTCATCTCGCGAGGTTCGACAACCGAATTTCATCCGACATTCGAAGCAAAAAAATCTCGAATACTGATTTGTTCGAGAACCGGGACGTTCGAAAACCGAGGCTCCACTGTACGTTGAATGCAACAAAAAATGTGCTGAGCCATCAAATCTTTTTTTTTTTTTTTTTTTTATGCATCCAAATGTATTTGATATACGTATGATATCCATGGTGGGAAAAAAAAATCATGTTACCTTTTCGTCGGTTTGATCAGCTCCAAACCATAGTTAGGGCAAACTGACTACAGCGTCGTGCCACTAATTCTGTGTTTCGTTTTTATTTCTAACACAGCAAGGGCAATACACATGTACGTCACTTCTGGAGCACCTGCTCTGCTCCCGCTCTAATTTCTTTTTCGGGCTCTTCTCACTCCCCCCTCGTTACGTCACACAGCTGTCCCAGGCTGTGCCTGTAAAACATAACACAGATGGCAATAATCTTGTGACACAGAATTCTTCAAATTTTTGTCTGCAGTAATTTTACCTGATTTAAAAAGTAAAAAAAAAAAACTAAGAATCAATAATAATAATAATAATAATAATAATAATAATAATAATAATAGGGCGGGGGCGGCTCGGTGGCGCACTGGGTAGCACGTCCGCCTCACAATTAGGAGGGTGCGGGTTCGATTCCACCTCCAGCCCTCCCTGTGTGGAGTTTGCATGTTCTCCCCGGGCCCGCGTGGGTTTTCTCCGGGCACTCCGGTTTCCTCCCACATTCCAAAAACATGCTTGGTAGGCCGATTGAAGACTCCAAATTGTCCCTAGGTGTGAGTGTGAGTGCGATTGGTTGTCTGTCTCTATGTGCCCTGCGATTGGCTGGCAACCAGTTCAGGGTGTCCCCCGCCTACTGCCCGATGACGGCTGGGATAGGCTCCAGCACGCCCGCGACCCCCGTGGGGACTAAGCGGTTCAGAAAATGGATGGATGGATGGATAATAATAATAATAATAATAATAATAATAATAATAATAATAATAATAATAATAATAATAATAATAATAAAAAGGTTTGGTCGATGGCGGCTCGGTGGCGCACTGGGTAGCACATCCGCCTCACAGTTAGGAGGGTGCGGGTTCGATTCCACCTCCGGCCCTCCCTGTGCGGAGTTTGCATGTTCTCCCCGAGCCCGCGTGGGTTTTCTCCGGTTTCCTCCCACATCCCAAAAACATGCTTGGTAGGCCGATTGATCACTCCAAATTGTCCCTAGGTGTGAGTGCGAGTGCGAATGGTTGTTTGTCTCTGTGTGCCCTGCGATTGGCTGGCAACCGGTTCAGGGTGTCCCCCGCCTACTGCCCGATGACGGCTGGGATAGGCTCCAGCACGCCCGCGACCCCCGTGGGGACTAAGCGGTTCAGAAAATGGATGGATGGATGGGTTTGGTAGATGATGCCTCAGGAAATGACTTGTTTGGAGATGTTTTGGAGTTGAGGCCAAATTACCATTTTGCCCAATTTTACCTGTTGAGATGCCAAACGTCCTCACTGTAAAATGTTTAAATTTCAAATGATGTCCTTACTTGCTATTGGAATTTACTTCATTTCCTGAAGGTTTGGGGGCAATATCTTTTTTCTGAGGTACTGGCTGCTATGGACCTTTGAAAGATCTATGTGCCAAAACTTTAGACACATTTTTCTCAACAATTTCAACCTGCTAACATTGAAACTGCTTAACTTTTGTCAATTTTTTAAGGTACTTCCATGTACTACACACAATTTTAAAGGGAAGTGAAGAATTAGAATACATCAACATCTCAATTTTTATTCTTGGAGATATAAGGGGAGTAGCGTTACAAGTTTTTTACGAATATATTCTGGATGATCAAATAAAATGATGGAGGGTCTTTGTGCTACAATTCTGTCAAAGGTCTATACCAGGGGGTGCTCAAACTTTTTCAGCTTACGAGCTATTTTTAAAATGACCAAGTCACAAAGATCTACCCACTACAATAAATAAATAAATAAATAAATAAATAAATAAATAAATAAATAAATAATATAGTGCGTGTATTTTTGAAACGCACTTAGAAAATGACATTGTGAGAAAAAAGTCCAACTCCCATTCCGTATGAAAGTGATACGTTTTTGGCTTCTTACTTGGTTTTTTGATGGTCATAAACTTTCTTTTGTTTAAAATAAAAAAGCGAGTGCGTGCGTTGATTCGCTTATAAACTTTGGCGGTTTGTGTGTGCGCGGCCGTTAAACTTGCTGCGGTGAGGGGGTTGTAGTCACTGTCTATTGCGCATGTGCGGTTTACTGTGATTGCCTCCCGACAGGCCTACCTGTATGTCAATCAAGCGATGGGCTGGATTCTAGCGTACAGTATTTTATTTATTTTTTTTGTTAACCGTTATGCAATCAACCAGTAGCAGCTTGGCGATCGACTGGTCTATACAGTGATCCCTCGCTTCTACGCGTTTCGTTTATCGCGGCTTCACTACATCGCAGATTTTTTTTCCAAAGTAAAAAAACATTTAAAAGTCAAAATAAAACTTCTAAATTGAGGAAACATGTGTCTAACCTTTAGGACAATGTAGTATTGCTCCAAATATTCGCCCCCCCCCCCCCCAGCTGTGTGTCGCTCCATCCCAGCATAACACTCGTATTTTTTCCAATCCTTCCACAGCGTAACAACATTCAGTCAATGCACGAGGACACCTTCTGCAACCTGCACGACTTCAATTACATTCGCAATGCGCTGGAGGACATCCGCCTTGACGGCAACCCCGTCAACCTCAGCCGAACTCCGCAGGCATACGTTTGCCTGCCCCGCATCCCGGTCGGCGACCTCATCTAAAATTCAAACACCAAAACAAAGCGACCGCCGCCACGCGTCCCTGTAAATAACGACCCAACAAGTGCACGGGGGGCGTGCGGATGATACTCATCTTTGGCGTCTTTCCATACGCCGATGGATACAGTATTTTGCGGAGAGGTACCACTCTGCGTGGACATCCACGATTCCATAAATGCGTGAGATGTGACTGACAATGCACATACACACCGATGTAACACACCTTCAGAACGGGTGCACACATACACACTTAAATAAATAACATAAGCCAAACTGTTTCACAACTTGATTTAGGAGTTAAAGTCAACCCTCAACTGAATGTTTCTGTCTGATGTCTGCTCAGAACTGGTCACATTTTTTGTTTTTGTTTAAAAGATGTTTGTTTTGTAAAGATGAAATATAAATGTTAAATAAATCCTTTGGAAATGTAAACTTATTGAAGGCCGGAGCTCAATGAAAGGTGAGATTTTGAGTACCTAATGCAATAAAAGACGCATTTTAAACACAAGCATTTGTTGTAAAGTCTGTATTGTAATATAAAAATATATGCAGCGAAGACTTTTCGGGAGGGGGGGATAGTGACTATGCACAACAGCTTATTCTAAAGACTTTTGCTCATGATTTGGGAGGAGCGTTGTGGGTTAGCTAACAGCTAACTAACTGTTAGCTTCAATGCTAACAGCTTGGTATATGTGCTCTGTATGGAATAACCACGAGTGAATAAAGTTGTTTTGATGACCTCTTCCAAAACAAAAAGCTTTTTTTTCAATGTTTTTGATTGTTTCAAAGTTTTTCCCACATCTAATTCAACAAGAAAGTTCAAGGTTTATTCCCTATCAAAAACTATCAATGAGTTTTTCAAACAAGTCCAGGAAACGTTCTGTCCTGTTCTTTGAGTCTGTGGTTGTCTCCTGTTCAGCAGAAGGTTCCAATGCGGCTTTCTGTTTCTCCAAAACCAGCCGCTCTCTGTTGATGGCATCTCGGTCCTTGGCCACAATTTCTTTTTCCCGCTCTAAAAGCAGCCTTTCCCGCTCCATCAGGGCTCTGTCCCGCTCGACGATGGCTATCTCCCGCTCCAGCAATGCCCTGTCCCGTTGCAGGGCCATGCGCTCGAGCTCCATGGATTGTTTTTCCCTCTCTGTGGCTTCGTCTAGCAGCATAAACTCCTGGCTGCCTTCCATCACATCCTCATCACCACCGTCCTCCTCCTCTTCTGATTTATTCTCTCCATTCAAAATCACCTCAATTTCCGGGACTATGTTTGTTACTTTCACCGGAGAGATGCTAGGCGGGGTTCTCTTTCTCTTTTTACCTCTGGATGAGATACACAACTTGTCATCGGTGCAGATTCCTACAATAGGAGCACTTCCTTCTAGTCTGCCTTCCATGGCGTCATTCATCACAGTGAAGAGAGGCCACATATAACAATGACTTTTGTCCTTAAGATCCTAAGGAGAAACATTTATGTGTAAGCAAAATTGCACATAAAATATAAATATAATAATAATAATATAAATGTAAAGTTAAAAATTTTTACCTTGTATCGTTGTTTTAGGTTTTCCCATTTTTTCTTGGCCTGACGGTGGTTCAGTTTGTGTTGCAAGCCCATATGTCTGAGGATGGCCATCCATGCCCTTGCGGCTGTATTTCTCTTTCCCGAGAAGAGATAACTATTTGACATCCTTAGCTTCACAAGCTCTTCTGCTTCCTTTAGGCTCCCTAAAAGAGAAAATGAATAATATAATAACGCAGTAGGTATTAACCCAGGGTACATAATAATGCACTTTTAGCCAGTCAGATTTACGAGAGGCAGTGAACGCAACACAATACAAAACACGGAACTTGCCGCATAACAGCGGGAATTACGACAGTATTTGCAAAGTTGCAAATTAACCAACCCTCTATTTTATATGACTTATTAAGATGAGTAGTTTAGAAAGCAAGTAGTAATTGCAAAGTCCACGCGTGCACGCGCAGGGCACTTCGTAGGTCGCCATTTTCACAACAGCACCCAGCCTTTTTTCTTTTCCTTTTTTGCTTTACAAATTGAACTTACAATTATAAACCGGCTCCACGGGGTTTACTGCATCACATGGCGTACTCGTGTACACGTGATCTAAGAACGCCATTTCAAGTCGAGTTAGAAGACTTCTTCAATCGAGTGCACTTCGTAGGGTAGACGTTGTTTTCTTCGGAGTGGTGAAGAGGCAGCTTGCGTCACTTCCGCTTATGCCGTCAATGCTGCGTCATTTCCCTCTTCATTTTATTTCATTTTACAATTCCCTAACATTTCCTCTTTCTTAACATAACAACTGGGAACAAAACAAATAAATATGTACAATCAGATATTCCAGTTCACTTACAAAATCATAAACAAAGGTTACATGTTAACAAAGTATTTACGTAAATAAGACAAATTATTGATGGTAGAAATATTTTTTGCCGTTATCTGCAAATTTTAGAAACTCTATGCAAAAATTAATATCTTAAGATAAGGTGTAAAAAAATGACGTCGTGATTTCCTTTTTTTTTTTTTTTGGGATTTTAATTTACTGGCCAATAACGTCTCGTTGGTACTTCCTGCTATCCGTTCATAAATCGCAAAAGGACAAGGCTATATATATGACTGGGAAGACGGGAAAAATCAAAAAAGTACTTGAGAAGGGTGTAACGTCATTTTGAGAGTTTAGCGTTTGTACACGATTGCTCAAACGCGGTATAATTGGTACATATGAAATAGCCTTCCGACACTTACTTCCGGTTCGGGGACGGAAACGCAAAGCTGCTGTGTAATCGTACCATTTAGCCAGTACAGCAGCTCTGTCTGATAGTTATAAACAATAAAAATCCTGACGAATAAAAATGCCGGACTATTTAGGAGATGACCAGAGGAAGACAAAGGAAGAGGATAAGGATGACTCACCAATCAGAGGTATATTGTTAAAAAGCAACGGTCTTTATTTCAGACATTAGCTGCTTAGCTAAAGTTAGCTTCCATCGGTAACAGGGTTGTATTTGTATTGTGCAGAAAAAAATCAAACCAAACGTCCCTAAACATGTAATTTCTGAAGAAATTACGTGTCACTGCTAAATAAAAAATATATATAGTGAAATATGTAGCATGATGTGGAAGAGCTAACATTTTTTGGAATGTTGAAAATTGTTCCTAAAGTGAACGAATGAGCTGATAATTTGACTTGTCATTATCTTCAAAATTTCTCTTTTTGTACGTGTCAATACCAACCCGATGGCCATAATCCCAATTCATTGACGTTGTGTTCATGTTGTGTACAGCTTTGGATGAAGGAGACATTGCTCTTCTGAAAACTTACGTGAGTGTCCTCCCAGACGTGATGGAAGTAGTAGCCATTATTGTGTATTTTAATCCACATCCCCAAACTGTCTTGCATCACCAGGGTCAAAGCACATACTCCAGACAGATAAAACAAGTGGAAGATGACATCCAACAGCTGCTTAAGAAAATAAATGAACTCACAGGTGAATTAAACATATTCCTTGAAAAGATGGTACATTTAAAATATGAACTATAAGCTTTTATGTAAACGCATTAGTGATTGAAAAATGAAAATTCAAATTTGCTTCATGAACCAGTTAATTTTTTATTTCACTCCTGTTCAACATTGAGCTAAAAATATGGACTTGCAATTTCTTAAACCCCTCATTTAAACCAACAGTGCTATCCAGAGGAGTAAAAAATTAAACTGGTTCATGAAGCAAATTTGAAGCTTCATTTTCCCATCACAAGTTCATACTGTAGCAATTGTTTTGTGGTTGTGACAGGTATTAAAGAATCAGACACTGGGCTGGCATCACCCGCTTTGTGGGATCTGGCTGCTGACAAGCAGACCCTTCAAAGTGAACAACCACTGCAAGTTGCAAGGTAAATGTAGTATCATGACTATTTGGTCTGGCTTTTCTAAATATTGTGAAAACCTTTCAAATCTACGAATCGTTTTCTGTAAAATTGATGTGGATTTAAAGCTCCACATAAGCAAGAACTTTGCTAGCTATGTATTTTGAAACCTTTTAATTTGATTTCAACAGATGCACAAAGATCATTAACGCAGACTCCGAGGACCCTAAATACATCATCAATGTCAAGCAGTTTGCCAAGTTTGTGGTGGACCTGAGTGATCAGGTGGCCCCGACTGACATAGAGGAAGGCATGAGAGTTGGGTAAGAAGAAAAAAAAATCAATTCACCTTACTGATCAATTAAGATTTTAAACGCTGACGCTGATGTTTGTTGTCGCAGTGTTGACAGAAACAAGTATCAGATCCATATCCCTCTGCCACCTAAAATTGATCCGACTGTCACCATGATGCAGGTACAAACACGCCAGGCAACATCTAATTAAATGGTTACCAATTTACACAAGTAACGTTACGTTGTCATGTAGGTGGAGGAAAAACCTGACGTTACCTACAGTGATGTCGGTGGCTGTAAGGAGCAGATTGAAAAGCTGAGGGAAGTCGTTGAGACCCCCTTGCTCCATGTGAGTTGTTTACTTAATGCTGATTTTAGCACAGCCACAAGAGGTCGCCATAAGTATCAGAACTTGCCCCATCATTATAATTAAAACAATAGCTATGGTAGCTAATAATTTGACATTAAAGCTATTTGTGTTTTCTATCACCAGCCCGAACGGTTTGTCAACTTGGGCATTGAGCCTCCAAAAGGTGTGCTTCTGTTCGGACCACCCGGTACCGGTAAGACCCTGTGCGCCCGTGCCGTGGCCAATCGGACAGATGCCTGCTTCATCAGAGTCATTGGTTCGGAACTGGTGCAGAAGTATGTGGGAGAGGTAAAAACATTCAGACTGAATCAAATAATGTGAAATGTTTTTTTGTTTTTTTTTCCAATAAAAACAGTAAATGCATTTATTCTCTTTAGGGAGCCCGGATGGTGAGAGAACTTTTCGAGATGGCCAGGACAAAGAAAGCATGTCTTATCTTTTTTGATGAGATAGATGCTATTGGAGGTAAGGTGTCAAGTTGTAATGTTGGCCGTCTTTTTTTTTTTTTTCTTCATGAAATGTTACATTAAATGTCATTTTTGAACCAAATAGGCGCACGTTTCGACGACGGTGCCGGTGGAGACAACGAGGTGCAGAGGACCATGCTGGAGCTCATCAACCAGCTGGACGGTTTCGACCCGCGCGGAAATATCAAAGTGCTGATGGCCACCAACAGGCCTGACACTTTGGATCCAGCCCTGATGAGACCCGGACGTCTGGATAGGAAGATTGAGTTCAGCTTGCCTGATCTAGAGGTGCAGCAAACACCCACATAAAAAATATAGTGGTGGAATCAGGATCAATCAGGGCATAAAAATTAAAAAAAAAAAAAACTTTTTTGGGGGGTTTCAGGGTCGGACGCATATCTTCAAGATTCATGCTCGTTCCATGAGTGTGGAGAGAGACATTCGCTTTGAGCTGTTGGCTCGCCTCTGTCCCAACAGCACAGGTAAAACTACTCAAATGTAATTGAAACTAGAGAAAACGCACTGACGTTTGAATTTTCTCGCCAGGTGCCGAGATTCGCAGCGTGTGCACTGAAGCCGGTATGTTTGCAATCAGAGCTCGCAGGAAGATCGCCACTGAGAAGGACTTCCTGGAGGCCGTTAACAAGGTCATCAAGTCCTACGCCAAGTTCAGCGCCACGCCCAGATACATGACTTACAATTAGGTGTATGTGAATATTTTGTTTTCCATGTCCTCTAGAAGGCAGAGTGGAAAAAAATCCTTTTTGTTGGCAGATGTTAAAAATAAAAGTTTATTCCACATGAGTCTCAAGATTTATTTAAAAAAAAAACAATTCAACAGTAAGCATCTGTCATTTGGTAATGTCTCTGAAAATATTAAATTACTTTGTGTTTTTCAAAACAACTAATCTCCCTATCTAATATGCAACTGAAGCTGTTAACACTTTACACAGCGCACACACACACACGCATATCCAGCACAAAGCAACATTGCTATAACCAGTAACAACAAAGACAGCTGTCTTTAAACAAATCCTGGGCATTTTAACAAGCCCTTGAGTGCTTCAAAAGGATGCAAAAAATATTCTTCTGTCGTATCAGCATGTAGAATTGGGTTTCGGATTTTGACAGTGCAACACAGCATCATGAACGGTGGGGAACACCATGTTGGGGCTTATGATTCCAGAGAAGAACTGTAGCTGGTCCAGCTCAGTCAGCAGACTTCCTAGTTGAGTCACACAGAAAAATGTGTTGGATCAGAATTTAAGGACTTGGAGGTAAGCTTTTTACGCATTCACTGCCATCGACAACTAAACTTGTCTATTACGTTTATTTTTGTTTTTTTACGGGAATGGTCAGGCGAGCGTCTCAATTGCTTCTCCACTGTAGAGTTCAAATTTGGAAATTTTATAATCAATGCTTGACATCACATTTTAGATATTGCATTTGGCACACTGGGAATCCACAGGGAGATAAATGGGCATTTTGCACGACCTACATTTTTCTACTAATTTCCAGAATTAACTCAGGATTAATCGCAAATTAATCACAAATTTTATTTCTAACCTACAATATTTTTCCAAAATGTTTCATACTCTTAAGAAAACAGTGAAGAGATGTTTCATGCTTGTATCTTTTAGTTCACTGGGTGTAATTTCATGGTCATAGCTAGTCATTTGAAATTAAAGATACTAACTACTTAGAAGGGGTGTGAAACATGAAGTTCAGGTAACTTTTCTGCCACTAGGGGGCAATGTTTTATGTTGGATGTTGCTAAGAGCAGGGGTCCCCAACCCCCGGTCCCGGTCCGTGTGTCACTTGGTAACAGGCCGCCAAGCCACACAGAAAAAAATAAAAATAAATTATCGACGATCAATTGATTCAGGTCAAGACGCTCGTCCCGGTCACGTGACATGTTTCCCCAGTCGAGCCCGCAAAGCTAGCAAAAATGAGTAAGAATTTATTCTGAAAAATGTGGCGATTCTCTCCCAATTCCATCTGTTGGTGCAGCTGTGTCTCGTGACACAGGTTAATTCAGGTCAAGACGCTCGTCTCGGTCACGTGACATGTCACCTCAGTCGAGCCCGCGAAGCAAGCAAATGTGAGCAAGAAACAGATGTTTGGGGAAAAAAGCCCAATGAGGAGACAGAAGAAGAAGAGGCTACGACTTCTAAGAAAAGGAAAGCTGCATTTAAAAGAACATTTCTGGGGTCCTACTTAAAATATGCCTTTATCGCCACAGGTGACTGATGCGCCAAGCAAGCCCACTCTGGCTAATATGTGGCGGCGACAGGCCAGCTAATGAGGCAATGCTTCGGCACATGGAGACCAAGCATCCTGTATTAAAAGACAAACCTTAACCACTTCGGGTGTCATTGTCTCCGATTACGCCGGCTCATTTCTGAGAAACAAGCTCAGTGCTCCCACTAATTCAACGTAATGGTGAGTTTTATTTTGATGTCGTTTATACTTGTTTTAATGCCAGTCGTATCATTTTATTCATTTCATTCGTATTTATATATTTATTATAAATGTATTATTTATTTATATAAATGTATTATTTATTTATATCAAGGTTGGTCCGCGAAAATATTTCTGACACGTAACTGGTCCGTGGCGCAAAAAAGGTTGGGGACCACTGGGTAAGAAGACCAGTTCGATTTTCAAATTGAGAACTAATGAATTGCAACATGCCTCAACTTGTGTATTCTACTCATTTTCACCATAATTTACAAGTCCAGGTAGAGTGACTCTTTTGCACGTTTTTATGATTTTAAATAGTTAAGTTTGATACTGATGAGCATGTCATGATTATACTTACTATTGCAGCCCGCTATGATGACTTGAACATCTACTGCTGCATACTCCTTAATGACCTGCAGAGATACAGAGGGTTATACATAATCAATAAATTGGATTAAATGGTTATTATTGAGCAATACTTTCTTCACTACATGTTGCACATTTCACTCTTGTTTCCTCAAGTGACTAAAATAAATAACCTGTTTGATGGCTTTGGCTCCCACAGAGTCAATAAAGCCCACGTGAGTCCAGTCCAGGATGATGGAGTGGACGGAGCCGAGCGATTGAAGGAAGGCAAGCTCCTCAACATCCGTCGATCTATGATCCTCTCCTAGGCGGCCGTTTGTCTGATCTCCAGCCATTTTACTGAACGACAAATCCTTCTGAGTCATAGCTCCTTCCTTCTCCTGATATATATAAAAAAAAAGCTGAGTGAATCGTTTCAGACTTTTAGTCTTATACAAACTCACTAAACAAAATTGGTTTTAAGTCATTTCAAGGCTACTGTACTACATTTAGATTTGTACAGGTTATATTTATTAGTAGTGTTAATTATTAGTAAGTAACTGTTATGTATTTATGTATAGTAACTTTTGAATAGTTGATATTAGTACACAGTACTCTTATCATATTAAATTGTCCTGTACAGTATATAGCACATTAACTATTGCACAAGCAAATAGACAGCAAAATACATATTTAACCATTGCAAACATGTTGGAGGACACAAAAAGTACGAGGAGGAAAAAAAATAAGGTCAGTGAAGCTACCTCGGTATTTGTCTTTGGAGAACATGTCAGAGAGCTGTTGGCCTTTTGTTTTTTCTGAGCTTTTCTGGCAGTGTGGATGTGTTCCGGGTTTACACCTGTCTGTAAAATGAAAAGAATGCCAAAGATAAGAGCTGAATATAGCACAGAAGCACGTGATTAGATAATAATGTCTTGGGCAAGTGGCTTTTTATTTAAACAAAAAGTGAGGTTGTACAATCTTTTAAGGTTTAAGCATTGTAGCTTTCAATAGGGTGGTTTAGTTTTTGGACCGACCTAACCAAGAGAGGAGTTGAAAAAGTGTTCACATGCCAGTGTTACAATCCCAAGGTAACAAGGATTACCTTCTCTTTGAGGGCGCTCACATAAAGGTCATTGTTGGCAAAGTAGATTGACGAGTTGTAATGGAAAATCTTAATCCCCTCGCATTCCACCGCCTTGGAAGAAGACGAATCAAAAATGGTCACTGTTGAGGGTGTTGGTGGCAACTTGGTCAATATGCTCTCTCCTCACAACTAACCTCTTCATATTCGTCCACTTCATAGTATAGTCCCGTGTTGGAAACCTGCCCGAGGACTGCCGTTTTCGAGCTGCAAGACAAAACAGAGTTTAGCCTTGAACCCAAATTTTGTGAAATGGGGAATACAGAAAGTAACGGTAGTATATTGGCAAATTAAATATACTGACCTCTGTGTTCTATAGATGACTGTCAGTAAAGCAAATGCAATGGCAGAGAGAAGGCCATAATCCAAGCCCAATAGCACGGATGCAACAAAAGTCACCAGCCAGATGGCCTGATAAAGGAAAGCATTCATCAAGCTGCTCAGCTTTTATTTCATTTTGAGTTTTTTTAATTGATTAATATTGATTATTTTCTGAGTACGTTTATTTGTTTTTACAGATTTTTTATTCTACTTTTAATATTACTTTTTTTTTTTTTATCCGAGTCATAGTCTGTAAACTAGCTTGCTAGCCAGCTAGTTAGCAAGGCAACTTAAAGATAAGCTTAAAGTAACTTAAACCCAGTAGTATTGTGTACTATTTGTTTTTATTGTATACCGTAATTTCCGGACTATAAGTCGCGGTTTTTTTCATAGTTTGGGTTGGGGGGGCGACTTATACTCAGGAGCGATTTATATATGTTTTTTTTCCACAAATTTTTACTTGATCATTAAGACATCACTTAAAAGTATAGTTGACCACTTCCCATGTTATTTTTAGTATAGTTGATCACTTAACATGCTTTTATATCTTTATCTTGAACATATTTAAAACATAAAAAATAGAGAAAACATCAAATAAAGCAATTAACACTTTAAAGCACCATATCCAAGTCCACTGTCTGTTTGCTCCTCTTATATTTATTATTATTATTTATTATTATTTGTTTATTTATCATTTATTCAACACTCTTATTAATTCATTGTCTATGCCTTCTTGGGTTTTTTTGTGTTGCTTGTATGCATATGTGTACTATCTCACCGAGGGATAGTAGGAACGTAATTTCAATCTCTTTGTGTGTCTTGGTATATGAAAAAAAAAAATCGACAATAAAGCAGACTTTGTCTTTGATAAAACAACCAAATAAACAAAACAAAAAACTACATCTGAAAAAAATTATATTTTCAGACGAAACTGGATGAGGGCGCTTTAAATTTCACCGTTGGCCGTGACTCATCAACTGGGTGGGCTTAAGAAAAATGGCACCAAAAAGAAAGTCATATTTTGCAAGTTACAAACTTCAAGGTGTAAAATATGCAGCTGAAAACAGTAATCGAGCAGCAGAAAGAAAGTTTGGAGAACCGTGATGTACCAATGGATTACTATTTCAAGTGACGTCAGTGGCACCGCGCGGCGCGACCCACGTCATCATTCACGGTGATCATTTCTAAGTGACACGGAGGACAAAGAGTTTGAAGGAATTAAGGATTTGGAGTGACATAGAAGGTTTGAACAACTATTATGGCTTTTACGCACGCCCGGTCCTACTCTACTGAGTCGGGGGCCGGCGCTCGGCCGAGTGGCTGTCCGCAAACGGTGCATGGGGCTCGGACATGGCCATTACGCACGCCCGGTCCTCTGCCATGGAGCTCTCGTGTCTGGAAGTACACGCCGCCACACGCTTGGAAGTTTGTTTTGTGGAATAAAGAGCCGTTTACCAAACCCACGTCTATCCTTGTACTTTGTTAACGCTACAATATAGTTATATACTAGATCTGTGGAATAAAGACGAGGCTGACGTCAGGGCGCACGCGCGGCGATGTTGACAAAGGACGAGGAATTTGATCGATGGATTTAATGGATTTAAAGTGCACGGATGGTTTGATAATATTATTGCTTATATTATAGTTATTTGAAATATAGTTTATCTATCGTTATATGAGCCTGTGGAATATTTTGAAGTGCAAGCGCCCTCAGCCGCGTGCAGCCACTGTTGACAAAGAACGATCGATGGATTTAATGAATTGGAGTGACACCGATGGTTTTATAAATATGTTATTTATGTAATGGTTGTCCTAAATCACTCTATATGTTACGTCAGGCCCGTTCTCAGCTCCTCATTTGTGTTTGTCACGTTAGCATACCTATCGTTTAGCCTGTTGCTATCGTATCGAATGATCGATGGATTTAATGAATTGACTCCAATTCATCCACCGATGGTTTTATAAACATATTATTCATGTAATAGTTGTCCTTAATCACTCTATATGTTACATCAGGCCCGTTCTCAGCTCTTTGTTTGTGTTTGTCACGTTAGCATACCTATCGTTTAGCCTGTTGTTGCTATCGTTTAGCCTGTTGTTGCTCGTTCATGACTGTTTTTGGTGTGGGATTTTGTCGAATAAATTGCCCCCCAAAATGCGACTTATACTCCGGAGCGACTTATATACGTTTTTTTTCACTATTTGGGGCATTTTATGGCTGGTGCGACTTATACTCCGGAGTGACTTATAGTCCGGAAAATACGGTATGTTCTTCATATATGAACCGAAAAAGGAGAGCACTTGATAACTCGCGTTATGGTTTGGTTTTGCTAGTTTTGTAAACGTAAACTGAAGTTTACAGTATAAATCTGAGTTGTTTTTAAAGCATTTTTGTTTTCATTTTATTTCATAAATTTTAGTTTTGTTACTATCATTGTTTTTTAACTACAACAATCTTAGCCCCATCTCTCTACAAAGGTGATTTTGTATTTTCTCATGCAGCAGTTAACTGTATCTGTCCTCCTATTCTCTCTGTGTTAACAACTGTTGTGACAAATGTAAACTTTTGCACTGTACATCTATCCATCCATTTTCAATGTCGCTTGTTATCAATGTTAAGATGGAGCCAATCTAAATTACTTTGGAAAGCATTCAATTGGCTCATGCAAAACAATGTTAGCACGCTACTTTTTGTTAGCTTTCATCGACTGACCAGTTCAATCTTGCTGGTTCTCCATAGAGTTGGGATGTCTCTGAATTGTTTGAACATACCCAGCAGGTTGACCATGATGATGGCTGCCAACGCAGTCTGGGATACAGAAAAGACAAAAGATGCTGTGAAAATGGTCATTCATCTCTGTGTGTAATTTCTTTTGAGCTTTTTTAAGCTTTGTGGGTGCGGCTAACATTGAGACGCACCAAATAATCCGGAACTCTGACCATACTCTATTATCAGACTTTTAATCACTACAGGCAGCAACTGGTTTGCAGGAGACACCAAGAGCTTGGCAGTTCCGGTAGTTTAATCAATGCTAAAAGAGAATGTGTCATGACATCACCTCCATAGCCTCAGCTCACCTGTGGGAGCGGCTCAAAGACAAAACCAATGGCGACGATCACCAGTAACACCAAGAGAGAGCCGAGCAAGCCCGCAATCTGAACCAAGTGCACAAGAATCACTATCAGTAAACGTAATATTATTATTATTATTATTATCGTTTCATAACATCTTTTACCTGAGTTTTTCCCCCTGTGCTCTCCTGCACCAGGCTCCTTGACATGGAGCAAGTGATGGTGAATGTTTGGAAGAAAGAGCTGATGAAGTTACACAGGCCAAGGGCTATGAGCTCCTGTAAAGCAAGCTAGGTTTAGTATTTGAGGATGTTCTTGATTCAATACATTTCTTGAGATGGGGGAATTTTGATAGTCTTTACAAATGAAAACACAAAGCATACACTGCATTTTTGACGAGCAGTGAGAAAAAAGGTAGGATATTTAAGGACTGACACAAAAAAAATCAACACCCCAGATATTAAGTTTTTGTATTGCATGGGATAATAATTTTATAATTTCTTGGAGTAAATATATTCACTACTTTGATGATCACAATAGGAGAATCAAGGTGATTGTAATTCACAAAAACTAACAGAATCAGCAAACTAAAATTGTACAAACATTTTTGTTAAATTAAAATTTGTAAAAAAATTACAACTAAAACTAATAAAAGCTAAATTAAAATGGCACGGTTTTGATTAAAGTAATTAAAACTACCAGAATAAAAAAAAACATGGCAAAACAAAATAGAAACTAAGTATAATGAAAAATACAAAACTTTAAAAATCTGGCAGCAATTCAGTCCTCCAAATTCTTTTTGTTATTAAAGAATGCATGAACTTCTAACGGCCAAAATACGTAGCAGAGACCTGTCTGACAAGTCATTGTTTATAGAACCAATCCACTGAACTTCTTTGTTGACCACTTTTCTTGGGCACCGACACTCAAGACAAGACTTTCTAAATCCAGCCAACACTTCACTTCGCATCAAATTCTTACACAGAGTGTTTTGAAATCTGGTATTTCCGCACCTGATTACCATCCACACTGTAGTTGTGCTTCAAAGCAAAGATTTTGGCCAGTGAGATTCCCATGGAGAAGCCTACAATCGCAATAGCAAAGGCGTCGGTGACCAAAGTGCGTAACAGAGAGAAGTCCGGAACCACAGGTGGGAGAAGCCTGAGAACACACAGGAGGATGATTGAAGCACATTCACACGGGTTATACATGATATCCTGTATTTTTCAGACTGCAAGGCACATTTCGAATTTTTTTTAAAAAATGGACAATGGGCCTTATAATCAGGTCCATATGATAACATCTTGTTATCAAATCTTATCTTTCGTCAGCTCTCATAAAACTGCTGTTAATCGTCTTTGGAAAGACATGTAATCAATCAACATGACTAGATAATATTCAACATTGAAGCATGATTACACAGACACAAGAAGCGTGAACTCTTACCCAGTTGGTATCCCCCCAACTACATCGACGTTATAGTTTCCAGCCAATGCCATGCCATAAGAGACGCCGGTTGATATAATGACGATGATTATCTCCCCAGGTATAGGGATGGGCAGTTTTTTTTTGAATCGCTCATTTAAGTCTTTGATCACATAGAGAAAGACCAGACACACAAGGCCCAGGATGAGAGTGGTGACATTTGTACTTCTAATGTAACTAAGTACTGCCTTGACGCTCTGCAAAGATAAAGGACAAAAGCTTTAGATTTATTTTGAGAAAAAAAACAAAAACATTCTGAACTATGTCAAAAATGTACGTTGTTTTAAACTCACATATATAACAGAGAAGGCTCCGCTGAAGCGCTTTGTTTTCACTCCCAGCAGGTATTTTAATTGAGAAACCACAACATGCACAGCAGCTGCTGTAGTAAAGCCTCGCACTAGCGGCTCCGTGAGATAAATCGCCACAAAGCCAAATCTGAGAAGACCGAAAACAATCTAAAGAGAAAACGGCAATGAAAATTATTTTTATTTCTGATGAAACCAAAATGGAGCTTTGAGTTGGAAATACTGGACTGCACTGACCTGAATGATTCCCACGAGGGTTGTCAGCACCACAGCCACCTGGACCCTTTTGGCGTCACGTTCCGCCACATCAAAGATGGCGGACACGTTGGTCCCATTGGTAGCTTGCATGTAAGAGTCTGGAACCTCCCTGACTGCAACGCTTCCAATCATCAGGCTTATTACTGCAAAGGTGCCTGTAAATCACACCCACAGACAGACTTAATGAAGAAATATTTTTCTAATTCACCATAATTTTAGTTGTACCATATTTTTCGGACTACCCATTCATTGCCATTGACAACAATATATGTCAATTTTTACTGGGCTAACAGTGAATAAGATGAAAAAAATAGCTAATAACAATTTTGTCCTAATGATTAGCATGGGAAACAAAACCTGAAGCTCCTTTTGCCCTACTGCCTCTGCCAAAAAGTGAAAAGATTATTTTCTCCTAGAATTGCCTTCTCAGGCAATAATTAAAAGTCAAGGAAACACAATAAAAGCTTCAGTTCTTTGTTTAAAAGTTAAACAGGTTTGGTTTATTATCCTGATTGTATTAAGTGACAGGAAGTAGTTTATTGAGTGTGTGACATTTCTCTCCGTCCAAATAGCAAAAGGTAAGAAAATGTCAACATTCCCAGGAAGCAAATTTAGTCTGGAACCAGTACAAAACTTAATTTCTGTAAACTACTCTACTTGAGAATTTTTCAAACTTCAAACAAAAATTATTTTTGCTCACCTATGGATATGTGCCTGGATGTTCCAAAGAAAACGTACAGCAGAACAGGATAGAATGACGAGTACAGACCATAAACTGGAGGCACAGCAGCTAGCATAGCATAGGCAAGACCTACGGTACAAAAGAGAGAGAGCTGTTTAAATAAACTGTCAAACTCAAACAAAACTTGTCCTCCCAACCTCAGAGCTACAGAGATACCAAAACCAAAGCAGCAGGTTGCAACAAGAAGCACCTCAGGAGTTGGCTATGGGCCTCCAAACAACATTCCTTGTTTTTCCAGATGATTCTCATGTCTGCTCAGTCGTGCTAAAAGCTGCTCACCTTGGGGGAGTTGCACAACTCCGGTGCTAAGACCTGAGACCACGTCGTGAAACAGGTATTCCCTGATTGGGTACTTTGGCAGCCATATGAGAATAGGCAGGAAGCTTAGAACCGCTGCCTTTGCCCGTTGCGTCGAGCACCTACGTAAAGCGAAAAGACCATCAATCGGGCATTTATTTTAGATACAAACATCATATAGTCCTACTTTTTAACAATAAGGTTCATTTATTTCACGGGTCGCATTGTAGTCATAGCTTCTTTTGGAGGGCCATATGTGGACTGTCAACCCACATAAATGTATGAGCACCTCATATTATATACAGTAAAACCTACAAAACAAACTGACAAATGACTCGTTTTCAAATCAGACGAGTAAAAACTGGTCAATTATTAAAAAAAAAAAAAGATCTAGTAATGACACAAATTTGATGCACAATTTGTTTTCGCGGGCCACATAAAATGATGTGGCGGGCCGTATCTGGGCCCCCGGGCCTTGAGTTTGACAGCTGTGCCATTAAAGGATGTTCTTTGAGAGCACTTCTTAAACAACTTCATAAAACAGTCAGTAGTTTCATTTTGCATCACAGTTACCATATCATAAATAGTTCTTTGAGAGCACTCAGTAAACAGTGAACAGAGGATGAAGAACAAATGAGTATTGTTTTGTTGTTTTTAATTCTTGCTTTTAAATTTTGTACTTTTAATTATGTGAAGCACATTGAATTACCTAGTGTGTGAAAGGTGCTCAATAACAAAATTGCCTTGTCTACATGTGTTGCACCACCAATTGTGTTAAAAAATATGTTGCTTTCAAGCCCGCAATTAGCGATGCTAAGCGTTAGCATGTAAATGGCATTTTGCATTTTTTATGTTTACTTTGAAATTAAACTTTAACTGGAAGTAGTATTAAACAGCCAATAATTTCATTTCGATATTTGTCAAACTGCTGGGAATGCTCTCACTAAAACAGATTAAATTATAATTGCGTAATAATTGGTTTATTGTGTTGTTGTTTTTTAATTAGGATGAAAATAAAGGTTGGCTAGGTACAAATTGTTGTCAAAATTGGACTTCCACTGCACATACTTGCCATAATAACACAAACATTTTCTTCGTTCAACATACCGACAGTACAGTGCAAGCTTCTGACGGAGGGTAGTGTTTTTTTCTTTGCGGTGGAGAAGCTCTGATCTGAGATGTGCCTCATCGTAGACGGGACGCTCAATCTTGTACATCAGCAACTTCTCTGCATCCTCCACCTGTATTGTTGCCACCGCTGCTGCTTCTTCTTCTTCTTCATCATTTGGCTCCATCAATATTATTTCCTGTCTGCCGTTATTCCTTTACATGCCACACTTGCTCTCTGATAGTAACAAAACAAAATCATCTCATGTTGTTTTGCTTTCTTGTTGTATAATGATTTTAAGTTTCTTCTGATAAGGAAGATTGCTTGAAGAGATAACATGTCAATAATTTGCACAAAAGATGACACCATACGTGTGTCCGCATCTGAATGGTTGTAAATGTGAGTGAGTGACTCAATGAGTCACACGCAAGACCTCTCATATTGAGTGATGGCAGAAACCACTAACAATCAGCCTCTGAAGTTAGTAGAATGATTACTGCCCCCAATATTGTGGATATTATGGAAGTTTAAAGTATTCCTCAATAAGGGACACTCGCTTCTGTAGTGAGCACCAATGAAGAGAAAGACGTTAAATGTCCCCCCCCAAAATCTAAAATATTGGCGCTGGTTGAAGCGGGCATAAGTAGAGATGTCTACATACATTTTGGCGATCAAGTGAAGCTTTCTCTATGGAAAAGAAAACACAAAATGTGAATAAAATTCAAAATATTGGGGAGATCGTTTCAATTAGGTCTGGAAAGATATGGATATTTTGCGGCTGATGTTGACGACAATATTTGGCAGAATAAAATTCTGATAACCGATTGATTCATTTCAATATTTGGCATAATACAATTCAATACAACAACAAAAAAAAATCATGATAATCTAGTCAGTGGCGAAGTTATGTTGGCTCGGCCAACAGTTTTTTTTACCCGTTTTTTTTTTTTTTTTTTTTTTGCAATAGAAATTACCCACATCTGATGCAAATCCATAAATGTTACATTTGACGGACATGCCAACATTGTGTGAGAGTTGTTATTTCTCAGAGCCTCTTACAGTACAAACGTGATGTGGTACGTGGATTTTGTAAGGTTAAAGATAGTTTGAAACATTTCTGTCGCTTCGTTAGCTAGCTAACATTGTATTAACGGAATTAGTAGTATTACAACGAATGTTTATTTTTTTGTTTTTTTTGTTTTTTTAGTAGGCAAGCCGTCTTTCATGATATCAATTAAACAATCTCTGTCACTTGACCGGAAGACTTTTCTCTTCCTTTCGTAATGTCAGCTAATACAAGGGTGCTATTTAAAAGCCAGGTTTCTTACCTCCTTCTCCAGGTCCGGCTCTCGTTAGGATGCTGCGGGTTGAACGTGAACTTTAAGAGAATGACCTTCTGGGCTAAAGTTTAACAGAAGCACGGTGATCCGGTGACAGTGAACGCTGTGACGACCGTTTGCAAAACTACAAATAAAGATCGCATCCATTCAAGCTAATGAGCTGCTCGGGTGATATTTATCGCTTAGTTCCGGTCTACGCGACGAGCGTTGCTCATCGTGGTTTGAATCTCGTGGGGTTTGAATCGGATTCACCAAAACAAAGCTATTACATAAACACTGTTTTCATGGCTGAAATGATTGGTCCATAAAACGTGTTCAGAAGAATCTGTCCCGTACGTTTCGATGCTGCAAATTCGAGTTCATGTATGAGGTCTTCACGTTGACGTCTTTGTTACTTGGCGATCGGATGACGAAAAGAAATATTATTAATAACAATAACAATAATAATAATAATAATAATAATAATAATAACAATAATAATAATAATCATCATCATCATGTTGAAAATTTAACTCAATTTTCTACAACTCCTGTCACTCAAGGGTCATTTGAATTGTTACGTCACCACCACACATGATGAGTTCAATTTTATGAGTACCATAAAATATAATCAAATTCATAAGCATGGATGCCTAGCAGCCATTTGTATCTTCAGTATGTTTACCCTAAAACAGGGATCAGCAACTGGTAAACCCGCTGGCTGCATGTGACGCATTTTTTGCCTTAAGATTAATTAATTTTTTTTTATTATTATTATTTTTTGGTGGAGTTCACCTATTTGCAAATTTATTTCGAATATTTTTGGGAGGGGGGGGGTGAAGAAATGTGAAGCATGCAAGCATTCACCATTAATTTTTATTTCACTGTTTTTATAATTAAAGCCAGGACTATAATACATACAAAATATGCATCAAGGATGATACATGCATTCAAACAGGTGGCCTTCTCATAGTATTTAAGATATGTTGATGCTGAAGAGGAAAATATATATCTGTAACTTTATGAAAAGAAAGTATCATGTAAATTGAATATAGTTAACATTTCAATGTAGCCCATCGTTGCATCAATAAGGAATATTTTTTTTATTTAAAAGAAACATTTACAATTAAAATGTATTGCAAACATATTGCTGAGTTATTCCATTATATTCCTTACATATGTATTTTTTTGTCAAAATACAATGACAGCCACGTCAATATATTGTATAACAGCCTGCATGGTTACTTAAGGTATAAAATATTACAAAGAAGATCAACTGGTGATTGTCGAAACCCTGTGAGCATTTTGTCGTCTAATAGACGTCTATATGCTACCTAGAAGTCTAGGCTAAAACTCGGCTAAAAAAGGTCTAAAAGTGAAAGTTTTTTTTAGACGTCGCTTTTAGACGTCTATTAGACATCTATGCTACAGACGCGTCTATAGCATAGACGTTGTCTATTAGACGTCTACGCAATAAACGTCTAAAAACTTTCACATATAGATGTCTAATAGACGTCTAAAAGCGGTCTATCCCGTAGACGTCTATAGCATAGACGTCGTCTATAGCAGTGTTTCCCAACCTTTTTTCATTCACGGCACACCTTTTCATTGGAAAAAATCTCGTGGCACACCACCAACAAAAATCTGTTAAGCTCCTATATTAAAATCAGTTATATTACAACGAAAGACGTAAAGTCCTATTCCTATATATGTATGGAGAGTCGAATAATTTAATAGAAATAAATACTAAATATTCTTTAAATTGTATTCCTTTTTTAAAATTAAAAGTGAGTTTTTTTAAAAAGGTTTTAGACAGTGTAAGAAATAAACTATTTAAAGTGATTGTGATTAAAATAAAAGAATCAACGTGATTTTGTTTACTGTTTTAGACTAGGTCTATAAATATTACAACAATAAGAACAAAGTCACTTGCTGTTCTGACAGCAGCTGAGTGGCTATAACAGTCGAGGTGTCTTGACTTGACTGTTTATTTTATGTATGTGAAAAATAACCAATCCAGGTTCTCCGGTTGAACTGCATGCTCTGATTTCCATTGGACCCCAAACGCACCACAACCGTCATAGTGTCTGTCACTGTTACCAAAAGCACACAGCAACACACACATAAACTGAATATGTGCCGATGCAATACATTCAGACCGACACAATATGAAATCTCAAGATTCTCCGATTCTCGATTCGCTTGTGGCTGACCAGGCCTTGCGCGAACTGACCAGTGGTTTGGCGATCCTGTTTACAATGCGCTCCGTAATGTCATGCTGTCATGCTGTCCTGTTTTGTGGGTTGTCTTGTCATGTCACTTCCTGTTTTATTGTTGTAACTCTCATTTCAGTTCGTGGGTCTTTCCTCTGCGCGTCAGTCCACTTGACTTCCCTGATCCCCAACTGCGTACACCTGTGTCGTTGGCCCTGATTGTCTGCACCTGTGTCCTCCTCCTTCCGTGTGTGTGTGTGTGTGTATATAGCCTGCGTCTTCCCCTTGTCTTTTGCCAGTGCGTCTTGACCTTGTCATGAACACCAGCGATCACGAACTCACAGAAATTCCCCGCGAGATCCTAGAGAGAAGATACATTTTGCCCAGCTCTGTGATTTGTTTAGTTAGGTTTTTGCCAGAGTATTTTTCCCTCAGTTTGCGGCGCTTTTTGTTTGCTGTCTCCAGCCCTTTTTTCCCCTCGTTTTGAGGCACTTTATTTTATGCCTTTTGTCCCTCATCTTGAGGCGCCTTTTGTTTTTTGTGCTGCCTTTCGTTGGAGAAAATAAAACACCTTTGGTTGGAACTCTGCATTCGAGTCCTCTCTCTGCTCCAGGCCTGACACGTAATTAATATTGGACAATCCCACCGCACAGCTGAACGTCTCTCACGGCACACCAGTGTGCCGCGGCACAGTGGTTGGGAAACACTGCAGTACAGTGTTAGCATTTTTTCTCTTCAAAAACTTCTCCATCACTGTCACTATCGACTCGTCTCGCTATCCACAATGACAACGTCGCTGTCAATGCTACCTGCATGGGCATCCCATATACCTGCCGCTGCATCCCTGCGTCACCAATTTCCTCGTCTGCAAGCACAAGGCAAATCGCTACCTGCTGCTGCAACCTTCTGATATGGAAGAGTACTACGTGATTACTCTGCCGGGCGCGACACCGCACAGGCACACAAATTGGAGAATTTCCCACGGCACCCCTGACAATATTTTGCGGCACACCAGTGTGCCGCGGCACCCCGGTTGAAAAACACTGGTCTATAGCATAGACGTCTAAAAGTGTTCTATCCCAAAGACGTCTAATCACGCTAAAGTGATCATTTGAACATCTAGACGTCTATGAGACGGAAAAGGGTGGAATGCCCTCTCCGGATCGAGGATGAGATCTTGGGGTCTTGTTCACGAGCGAGGGCAGGATGGAGCGTGAGATCGACAGGCTGATCGGTGACCCATCGGCTGTAATGCGGACTCTGTACCGGTCCGTCGTGGTGAAGAGATAGCTGAACCAAAAGGCAAAGCTCTCAATTTACAGGTCGCTCTCCGCTCCTACCCTCACCTATGGTCACGAGCTATGGGTCGTGACCGAAAGAACAAGATCCCGGATACAAGCGGCCGAAATTAGTTTCCTCTGCAGGGTGTCTGGGCTCTCCCTTAGAGATAGGGTGAGAAGCTCAGTCATCCGGCAGAGACTTGGAGTAGAGCCGCTGCTCATCCACGTTGAGAGGAGCCACATGAGGTGGCTCGGGCATCTCACCAGGATGCCTCGAGGACGTCTCCCTGGGGAGGTGTTCCGGGCATGTCCCACCGGCAGGAGACCCCGTGGACGACCCAGGACGCGCTGGAGAGACTATGTCTCTCAGCTGGCCTGGGAACGCCTTGGAATCCCCCGGGATGAGCTGGACGAAGTGGCTGGGGAGAGGGAAGTCTGGGGGTCCCTCCTAAAGCTGCTGCCCCCGCGACCCGACCCCGGATAAGCGGAAGAAGATGGATGGATGGATGGATGGATGGATGGATGGATGGATGGATGGATGGATGGATGGATGGATGGATGGATGGATGGATGGATGGACATTAACATTTAATTCAACATTAAATGAGGTTCTCTTTAGTACATTTAACCTGTGACCCTTACCTTTGTGATGTGCTAGTGTGGTTTTAGTAAGTCATACTTGTTAGGTTCAAAATCAGCAAAAGGATCAGCAGACAAAACCAGTGAGGCAGAATGTTGAGTCTTTTCTCGCGAGGAGTGCATTCAGACCGTATTTGCCGGTGTATTGGTCGACCTTTTTCGATCCAAAATCGACCGAAAAAAATCGACCTCGACTTATACACCGAGTCATAAAATTTAACTTCGTATTCATCGCTTCAAATGTGATGGTAACCAAGGCCGTTTCTCATGCATCTCATTGTGCGTTGCACTTAGAAAATTTGAACCGGGCGGCGTGCGCGAGTGCGCGGCCCGCTGGAAGTCGAATGAGGCTCCGCGATCTCCTCCGCGGTGCTTATAAACAGCCGATCCGCTCGGCGGGGGCTATTTTCGGCCACTTGGCGCGTGCACACGGCCTCCCGGATGTGCCAGGCGGGTGCGCGAGCTCGCCGGCCGCTGGAAGTCGAATGAGGCTCCGCGATCTCCTCCGCGGTGCTTATAAACAGCCGATCCGCTCGGCGGGGGCTATTTTCGGCCACTTGGCGCGTGCGCACGGCCTCCCGGATGTGCCGGGCGGGTGCGCGAGCTCGCCGGCCGCTGGAAGTCGAATGAGGCTCTGCGATCTCCTCCGCGGTGCTTATAAACAGCCGATCCGCTCGGCGGGGGCTATTTTCGGCCACTTGGCGCGTGCGCACGGCCTCCCGGATGTGCCGGGCGGGTGCGCGAGCTCGCCGGCCGCTGGAAGTCGAATGAGGCTCCGCGATCTCCTCCGCGGTGCTTATAAACAGCCGATCCGCTCGGGGGGGGGGGGGGGGGGCTATTTTCGGCCACTTGGCGCGTGCGCACGGCCTCCCGGATGTGCCGGGCGGGTGCGCAAGCTCGCCGGCCGCTGGAAGTCGAATGAGGCTCCGCAATCTCCTCCGCGGTGCTTATAAAGTGCCGATCCGCTCGGCTTGGAGCTATTTCCGGCCTCCCGTTGGTGCCGGGCGGCGTGCGTGAGCTCGCCGGCCGCTGGAAGTCGAATGAGGCTCCGCGATCTCCTCCGCGGTGCTTATAAACAGCCGCATGCGCACGGCCTCCCGGAATTTGAACACATTTCGTCAATAAATTTCGCATATTGAATTTTGAAGTTTAATATAATGCAACAATTGAGCTCGACTTATACAAAGGATATATCATAAAATCGTAAATTTCCATCAAATTTTAGGGGGTCGACTTATACACCGAGTCGACCTGTACACCGGCAAATACGATACATCAATCCGACTACACTAAAGGTCTGTTTACACTCCTCTCTTTTTATTTAGGAATGCCCTACCTACAATGTGAGACTAGCCCCTGATAGGTGGGGGGGAAAGCGTGGGCCTTGTCTCATGAGAGAAGAAACGAGATTCTATGTGAAACTAGAAGTCGCAGACAGGATGCCATGAGAAACGAAAAGAGTGCAAGGACAAAATGCTATGTGAAAAAAAGAAGTCATGTGAAAAGAGTGCAAAGACAAAATGACATGTGCAGACATCAACAAAATAGATTGAGCTATCAACAACTTTCTTGGATTCCAGAGGTGTAGAAGGTCAGGAAGCTCCAGACAGCATCGTTTGACTTGTTGTGGACTGGGTGATGTCTGCAAGGCGAAACAGCAAGCATTCTGTGCAATAACTTTATTAATAAGTACTCATTAGGGAACGCATGATAACATATATATATATATATATATATATATATACAATTTATCTAACAATACTTATGTTTGCTGCAGATATAAATACACCTTTTAATGTTAAAATTACCCAAAACTACGATTGAACCTCATTCATACATTATCCAACCATCACAAATATAAAAGTGGAATGTTTTTAATCATATCATGTTTAAAAAAATGTAAAAATATACATACAATATTAAAAATGTGGGCTATTTTTAATAGAACAGTTAAATAGTTAATAGTTGCAATATACCGTATTGGCCTGAATATATAAGACAGTGGTTTTTTTGCATTGAAATAAGTGGGGGTTGTCTTACATTCGGAGATGTAGGAGCGTATCGGATAAATCTAAATATTTTGAGCCGTCCCCAGGTATAAAAAATTCTATTAGACCCTGGTCCACAATGGCTGACAAAGGTAGAAATTCAACATAAGAACTATCTTCGATGGAGAGTTGCGTCATTGCCGGGCAAAACAAATCCAAACTTGATAGCACAGCCTCTTGCGGTTTAAAATGTAGAAGGGCCATTTTAAGAGAAAATATCTGTCTTGCGTCTCCTCCACCTTTTCTTGACAACTGGTCTGAGATCGGCCGAGCGCCGTTTTCTTTTAACGCTCCTTTTTCTCCGCCCCCCAGGGAGCCGCCCCCGACGTGATAATGCTGTAAGCCTGGAACCTTGTTGAGTGATTTCTGGTTTTTGTTGAATCATCTCTATGACGCGCCCTGCTACATCCGTTGCTATGTTTTTAGCAGCGGCTTGAAGGTGTGGCTTCGCCAAGTTAAACCCGTTTTTGAACATCGGCACCACGAAGTGGAAGACTTCTGCAAAAATAGACCCCAGACCGCGCCCATATTGAACGGGGCTTCCTTGGAAACCCTGAAATGAACCCCCTATTTGTGTTTCGTAATAATTGACAATACGATACAGGTCGGGATGTGTGGCTGACATCGCCATTATTTTTCATTATTTCGATCTAAAATGCAGAACAAGAATAACTTTCCCGTATTCAAAATCTAACGGATTGTTCAGGTCTGTTCACAGGTAAACCGAAATGGTTTCAATATGGCTTCTGCACACGTCTAAATAGTAAACAGGATTAAAAGTTTTGTTTATAACGTCGCTGTACTTCCCTTCAATGGGAAGAGATCGGAGCATAGGCGTCGCCTACTGTCTGATGATGTATGACGTCAGTGTAGACGAACATGAAATATGATCCGGCTCGTCTGTCGGCCGGATGCTGTGCGTTTACGCCTTCCGGTTTGAGCGAGAGCCAATGTTCAGGGTTCATTCCAACAATGTACGCTAGAGGGCTCTTGAACATAATTCTCAAACCTTCTTCGCCCGAAAACAAGAACCTCTGTTTATGTTGATCAAATTGCACATCAATCTTTTTCCTACACACTTTAGTTAATAGAATTTGAATTTCCGAAGCTAATGATTCGTGATCGTTGTAAACAGATCCTCGAATTTTCAGCATATGTCGCACTTCTGAATCATCTTGGAATACATCGCCTCTGTGAGCAGAAAGCTTCGGCTGTTTGAGATAGAAATTCCGTTTTTTCTCAGGAACGTCAGAGATTGAGTTGATGTATGAAATCTCACATAACCCGACCTCCCATGAACCTTTTAAGTCGGTATGTTGCGCTAACTCCACCTTAAATTCTGAAAGGGTATTTTTGCTGAAAAGGTGAATACTAGCATTTGACGCTAATGCTACGTAGAATTCTCTCTGGCCTTCACCCATCTTGTAATTTTCACAGAATGACCGTTTTATCGAACGTCAAATGTCTTTAACACTCTTTGCGGGTAACCAACTGTCGAATTTTGGACAGCCACCCGACCCAGTGGACGAGGAACTCACGTCTGCCTGACACGGTGCATGATTTAAGAATTTTCTGTATGCGGAATTTTTTTATTTTTACTTTTTGTAATTCCGCTTCGTAAAAGCTGCCTTCTATAGGCATACCGTCCAAGTCCGATATTTTGTAGACGGAGACGTTGTGTTATTCTGAATATTTCGTCTGTGTAACTCTGCAAATAACCCTTCTCAAAAACGCCTCTTAGTTTGGAAAGCCGCACAGTTTCACCTGGAGCGAACCGGAACTTGTCCCCCCGGTGGAAAGGATTGTTTACATACAGGTTGGTGAAAACAATATCTTTATTATCCTCGTTTACGGCATTTGGTGTCATTTTTATACTAGTATGAAAACTGTCATTATAGCTGACAATAAAATCCTGAATTACATCGACGTATCGTTGTGTGTTCTTAGCTGTGAAATACCTCCACATGCGTGCCTTTAATGTTTTGTTGAATCGTTCAACAGTTTGCGCTTTTGTATCGGAAGACGTTGCGAAATGTATAATGTTGTGCTGTCTCATTAATTTCTGGAAATGTTTGTTAAAAAATTATTTCCCCTTACCTGTCTGGAGCCGTAATGGTGTCCCGCTAACTGTTAAGACATCTTCAAATGCTTTGGTGACCTGCGTACCTGTTTTAGCTTTCAAAACTCGTATATATGAACGTGTCGAGAAAATATCGAGCACGGTTAGTAAATATTTATACCCATCATTGTAACGTGCTAATGATTGGATGTCGCATAAATCTGCTTGAAATTGTCTCATAGGACCTCGCACAAAAATTTTATCCATCCATCCATCCATTTTCTGAACCGCTTAGTCCCCACGGGGGTCGCGGGCGTGCTGGAGCCTATCCCAGCCGTCATCGGGCAGTAGGCGGGGGACACCCTGAACCGGTTGCCAGCCAATCGCAGGGCACACAGAGACAAACAACCATTCGCACACACACTCACACCTAGGGACAATTTGGAGTCTTCAATCGGCCTACCAAGCATGTTTTTTTGGAATGTGGGAGGAAACCGGACTGCCCGGAGAAAACCCACGCGGGCCCGGGGAGAACATGCAAACTCCACACAAGGAGGGCCGGAGGTGGAATCGAACCCGCACCCTCCTAACTGTGAGGCGGACGTGCTACCCAGTGCGACACCGAGCCGCCCACAAAAACTTTATTTCTAGGAAAAGTTATTCTGGCTGGTTTGTGTAAAGTGTAAGCATCTTGATCGGATAAAAAAGCTTTCACTTTTTTAATGTAATTTTTTTTTACAGCTAACAGCCGCTGTTCTGTGTAGGCGTGCCTCTCCCCCGAAACTAGCTGGATTTTTAGCATTATAATAGACCTTTTCAAGGCATCTCTCCCCACCCATTATCAGGTGTGTTCTGCTGGATATCAGAGTGTGACGCAGTTAATAAAACAAACAAACAAACAAACAAACAAACAAACAGGTATGATATTTTGTGATTTTAAATTGAATAAACACAGAAAAAACAATCATTTTGTCACAATAGTTTATTAGAAAAAAAAGACAATTCAGCTAGTTCTTAAAAACATTACTAATGAGTAGAAAAAAGTATAAAACACACAGCAGTAAAAATGAAAAAACATGGTGAAAAAAAAGAAATTCAACATGGTAAAAAAAATAATAATGTTTTTCTACAGCTCCTACGGTTTAACATAATGCATGAGTGAAAATGTACTGTTACTTTGGACTCAATTAGGGTTTTAAATTTCTTTAGCTCCCCGGTTATATCATTTGGCAAATGGTATTTAATACAGTCTATAAACACTGTTAGAACAGTCATCAATTGGGCCCACATTTTTTTCATAATATTTCCCATTGTGTCTTTCCAAAGGTTCTAAATAATAGCTCGACTTCACTATTACTCAAAAACACAATGTCACTAACTTCTTGTTTTATCAAACGGAGCCGCACAAAGATCTTGCATTCATGCGCGAGGTCGTGTAGAATGTCAGCAACTGTGTTGCGGATGTTTATAAGCATAGCTGAGGTCTTAAAATAGAAAAGCATGGTCGATAAAGTGCGGAGGAAGTTAGCATTGCACAACTCAGCCGTCACTGTTTCACAATTTGCATAGAAATAAAAGCTGCGGTCCTCAATAAACAAGCATGTGTGATGCAACTGGCTAAGGTCATCAAGGGTACACCCGTCACATGTAATTTTTGCATGTTTAATTAAGGCATCGTGCAAAAGATGAGCAACCATTAATTTCATACGTATGTAATCTTCTACCGTAAGCCATTTAAGCGGTTCTGTCTTCATAACGTATTCATCCTGTTGTGTGTTGACTCTCGTAGGCGTTGATGTCAGCGGTGGTATTATTTCATAGTCCATGTCGATCAGTGGGGAGTCCTGTGTCGGAATGTTGTCCCCAGTGGTGGGTGAGGGGTAGTCCACAACGATTGTGTCATCCGCAGCCAGATCCATGTAGCCCGCAAAATCATCAGCTACCCTGGCCTCTGTCTCTGTATTAAGTATGTGGGCAATGTCAGCGGCAGATAAGCTGGGTAAATCCATACCGTTTTCAGGGTAACGTGCGCATGCGTTGTCAAACAGCGCGATGGCTCGCGACGAGGACCACGGTTCACGCTCCATCCCATTTGCTAGGCGGCTTTCGCCGCTGTACCCCGGGGTCTCAGGGCTCTCAAACACATCGAAGGTTGATGACAAAGCTCCAAAGAGACGTTCGGGCTGCAGATTGTCGAAGCAGATCAGTGATAAGCGATCGCTCGGTCCGGGTGTAGGCACCGGAAGGACGTCAAACCTCTCCAGCCCTGTTGCAGCCGCTGATCTCGATCCCTCAGCCGGCGCGCTTGGCCGTGGAGCTGCGATGAAAGCCATGTCGGCCTGGTCTGTCTGTGCCAGAGTTGTCAGGGCTGGACCAGAGTGTGATCGCAGGCCCATGTTCCATAGGTACAAAACTTGGTAAAAGTCGTCTGGCGGGGATTTTTTGAGCCATCTTCTTTCTCTGACGTGTAGAGCGGTCTCTTGCTGGTAGGTGTGGAGGCTGAGTCTGAAAGCCCGCTCTTATACATTTATGTAGATAGGTATGCTATTGACTACAACCCCACCTTTCTGTGACTGTAGGTAAAACGAGGGGGGCAAGGAAAGCCTGTACTGAAGAGGTGTGAGGGGGGCCAAGGGGGGGGAGTTTAAAGTTATTTTTTAGTAAGGGTTAATCTAAAGTCAGTTTACGTTTCACTCTGACGATGTTTGTCCAGACACGGCTCGATACAAAGAGTCCCGTAATACTGTCACCAAATGCTTGCATTCGTTTGTACCATTCTGTCAGTGGTACATTCAGTATTGTTTGGAAAACTCCACATTTGCTATTAAACACTTCTAGCGTCAGACATATTAGATCTATTAGCTCTCCATCTTCTGCCCCATCAACAGTTTGTGGAGAAACTTTAAGCCGGAAAAAACATCTTCCGCTGGCTGTAATTCTTGAAACCCATGTTACATTCAGCTCACCTTCTAATCCGTATTCATCGAGAAACTCAGTCAAAACCTCGGGCAGGAGTTGATTTAAAACACCCCAGTCATTTGAGTTCAACGAACCATACGTGCTGGCTGGCTCACAGTCGTTGTTTGGTCTACGGCCCACTTGGTTTCTCATGAAGAAAGACAGCTCACCAACCTCGTAAAAAAATTTAAATCCCCACAGAGTCTCCGGTGTTAGATACCAGTTCTGCTCAAGTTTTTCTGTAGGAGGCTGTTGCATACGCTTTAGATACATATGTTTCTTCCTAGGTGCGTCTAACAAGCCATCAGGGCCTCTGCGGCAAAGATGTGTACTGACCGATGTTTCCGCTATCATGATATGTGCTTCAGGTCTGCAGTTTAACACCAAAGCTTTAGCTTAGCTCTTTTCTGTTGTTAGGTTACGGATTCTAGTTATTGATCTGACTCCAAATTGCGATCAACACTTAACACATAAATTGCTATGTCCTAATCCACACACTGGCTGTCAGGCTGGGAACAAGGCGGAGGACTCGGATGCAGAGTCGTTTCTTTCTCTGATTTATTCCAGCACACACACTGATCAAAAGTACAACTCAAAACGCCTCTTGCGAGGGAAAACACGTGGCAAAAAGTACAAACAAAAAGCGTCGCACTGGGGCGAGACAAAAAGGCTATGGGGATCACGGCACTAACAAAAAGCGTCGCTCGGTGGCGAGACAAAAAGGCTATGGGGATCAAGGCACTGACAAAAAGCGTCGCTCTGTGGCGAGACAAAAAGGAGGAGTCTTACTGAGAGCTCGGACGTCAAAGAATCGCTGGTGGTCGGGACGAGGCAAGACACACTGGCACAAGACAAGGGGAAGACATGGACTAAATACACACAAAAGGGCGGGGACACAGGTGCTGACAATTAGTGTCAACTACACAGGTGCACACAATCGGGATCAGGGAAGACAAGACAACCAAACACCGAGGAAGGAAACACGAACTGAAACGGAAGGGATGACAAAATAAAACAGGAAGTAAAGTTACGACACCGACGAGACAGAAAACCGGAAAAATAAACGCGACCGCATGACACTGGCGCGCCTAACAATTTTGCGAGTTCGTTCTGTCAAAGACAAGACCAGTAGATCAATCAGACCAAATTTACCAATTGTTTATTCCTGACAAAGCGCACTAATACAGGCCTGGGTCCCGGGTCCCTCACACTAAAACTCGTGCGTTTTTGTGACCACCAAAAGACGACACATTCTTCAGGGTTGCCCAGTTTTAAAGAAACACAATATGAATATTAAAGCATGCAAAATATTGTGAGATGATTGGTCGATGTCCATCTCCTCCCCGTGTCGGCGTTATCGCTGAGGTCAGGTGGTTGGATTTCCCGCGAAGCCCGAGCCACATAGACGTGCTGTTGTTCTCATTCCTTAACGACCTTGAGGTGATCTCGTCCGGTACTCCCTGTCTGGGCCTATACACAACACTTCCAAGAAAACAAGTTCATGCAGTTTGCCTGCACATTCTTCACCACCCACCAATCCACACGAGCACTCCAATACTAGATATTATATTAATATGATTATAAGTTTAACACAACCTTAAAAATATGTTTGCAAACTGCCGAAAGCACATTTCCCTTTATTCCCTCTCATGACCTCATTTATGAGGTCATCACCCGTTACTTTAGCAAACAGCTACCAGCGCGCTGTCGATCCTTCCTTCCCCCCGCTGCTCATGTTGAGTCACCAGGGCATATTGGCCCATCGGTGGCAACGGGCCAACGGTTTTCTCGATCAACCGGACAGTGAGTGACCTAATACATGGAATACAACAACAATCGCATAAAATCATAATTGTAGTAAAAATAGCTACAGCAACAAGCACAGACATGATGAGCCCTTTCCAGCTTCCGAACGTTTTCATCCAATCAGACCAAATATCGGTGTGTACGCCTGAATGATCTTTCATCTTTTTGTTCAGTATCCTTAGTCCTTCCAACGCCCTGGTCAGTCGGCCTCCTGGTGCCGTGTTGTTTGGGATGAAAGTACAACATGCATCACCAAACATTCCACACACACCATGTTCCTTAGCCAATAGCATGTCCAACGCAATTCTATTTTGGAACGCCATTAACGACGTTGCAGCCAATTGTTCATGAACTGCGGCAAATGATTCAGCTGTATAATTACCCAGTCGTTGGACATTGTAATGAACGTAATTAATACGGTCTACATTTTTATTGGGGGTGATCCATAGGAAGATACTTTCGAATCCCGAGGACACTTGATTAACGAGTTTATACTTATCTGGCACACCCCGGGGCACTCCTATAGTGTCAATATATGTTGGATCGTCGTCGCTCAACCACGGGGGCAAAATGTCTCTTTTGGCTCGCTTCAGGAGCCCCGCCAGTGGGGACTCCAGGTTCCAATTGAGATTCTGTATTTCAATGGGGACAACCACCACAGGCATTATCAACGACACGAGGGCACAGATACCTGATGCATTCTTCGGCAAGCGATCCTATAATTTGTCATCTCCACACCACAACCAGATGTCACTGGTCTTCCTCTGCTCCTTCCATTATTGCTGGGTGAATTCTGGCAAGTCCTGTTAAAGCTTGAAAGCAAGTGAATTTGGAAAAAAACTTTGTATATCACAATTACAAATTGAAACCTACTCACCCATTTCTATTTTACCACTCTCCCCCTTTGACACATTCACCCAATGTGTCATTACGTATCAAAAGGAACCTGCAAAGCGTCCCCTCTCATCACCACACTCATTGTAGCCAGGCCTGCGGAACCTCTAGTTACCATCTGGGCCCCAGGACCATCACCCCAAGTCCTTGAAACTTGACTGTCCACCACACACACTCAGCAACACAAACAAAAATCATCGCACTGCTGTCAGTGAGCTTATAGTCCGGCTGACAGCGGACATTTGTACACACAAAAACAGACATCAAGTATTAAAATTGAAACAGTCATAAAATGAATTCTGGCGCCCGCGGATCATGCCCTGAAAACCACGTCATCAACAAGTTCATCATAAAAACCAAAAGGGCAAGGGTTAACATATTCTTGTAAATCCAACACAAACTTTCCACGAATGCAATCGACAACCTGCAAGAAGGAAAACAAGTTACGCAAGCAACGCGCAATCCGCTCCTTGGCTGGTGGCTGATGCTGCAAAAAAAAAAAAAAATCAAGTCACACAGAAAAACAAAGCAGAGCGTGCTATTGTCGCAAACACGTTCAAGCGTCAAACAATTGGTCACTGTCCACCTAGTCCGTCACCCCGTCGGGTGAGCTCAAAGTCGTCACACGTCAAATCGTCCAAAGTCTTGCTGTTCGATACTAGTTCTGTCTTGTCTGACCATATCACTGAAATGGGCCTTCTCCATCACACCGTTTTGTTGTCGATGGTGCCCCTGATTGATCATTGAGCCATGGTTCCGGTCAGAACTCATCACTTACCAGTTCCAGACCCTCCAGTCTGTACCACCCCTTCAGGTGAGAGGAATTTTATCCTCAATTGCAAACACATCACCCCAACTTCAGACCTCTCTGGCCAATCATACTGCGCACACACAGTCATAGATGATCACATGCGCACGCACCCATCCACACACTCGCAGACACACACATCCGTCTCTATCACTCAGCTCTCCTCCCACACTAAGCAAAGTTAGTATGTTAGTGTGCAGGCAAACATTGACTCCTAATAGTAACTCTTCACATTTGGACATACTTGTCAACATGACCAACTCCGCGAGTCGTCACCTTATCGTGGTGGAGGGGTTTGCGTGCCCCTATGATCCTAGAAGCCATGTTGTCGGGGGCTTCATGCCCCTGGTAGGGTCACCCATGGCAAACGGGTCCTAGGTGAGGGGTCAGACAAAGCACGGCTCACCCAAGCCCCTTATGATGAGTGATATAAATGGACTTAGTTTTCCCTCGCCCGGACGCGGGTCACCGGGGCCTCCCTCTGGAGCCAGGCCTGGAGGCGGGGCTCGAAGGCGAGCGTCTGGTGGCCGGGCCTTCGCCCATGGGGCCCGGCCGGGCATAGCCCGAAATGGAAACGTGGGTCCCCCTTCCCATGGGCTCACCACCTGTGGGAGGGGCCGACGGGGTCGGGTACAATGTGAGCTGGGCGGCAGCCAAAGGCGGGGACCTTGGCGGTCTGATCTCCGGCTGCAGAAGCTGGCTCTTGGGACATGGAATGTCACCTCTCTGGCTGGAAAGGAGCCCGAGCTGGTGTGCGAGGCAGAAAGATTCCGACTAGATATAGTCGGACTAGCCTCCACACACAGTTTGGGTTCCGGTACAAGCCCTCTCGAGAGGGGCTGGACTCTCTTCCACTCTGGAGTTGCCCACGGTGAGAGGCGTCGAGCAGGTGTGGGTATACTTATTGCCCCCCGGCTGGGCGCCTGCACATTGGGGTTCACCCCGGTGAACGAAAGGGTAGCCTCCCTCCGCCTTCGGGTGGGGGGACGGGTCCTGACTGTTGTTTGTGTCTATGCACCAAACAGCAGCTCAGAGTACCCACCCTTCTTGGGGTCCCTGGAGGAAGTGCTGGAGAGCGCTCCTTCTGGGGACTCTATCGTTCTACTGGGTGACTTCAATGCTCACGTGGGCAATGACAGTGAGACCTGGAAGGGCGTGATTGGGAGGAACGGCCCCCCTGATCTGAACCCGAGCGGTGTTCTATTGTTGGACTTCTGTGCTCGACACGGATTTTCAATAATGAACACCATGTTCAAACATAAGGGTGTCCATGTGTGCACTTGGCACCAGGACACCCTAGGCCGCAGTTCGATGATCGACTTTGTAGTCGTGTCATCGGATTTGCGGCCGCATGTTTTGGACACTCGGGTGAAGAGAGGAGCGGAGCTGTCAACTGATCACCACCTGGTGGTGGGTTGGCTCCGATGGTGGGGGAAGATGCCGGTCCGACCGGGCAGACCCAAACGCTCTGTGAGGGTCTGCTGGGAACGTCTGGCAGAATCTCCTATCAGGAAGAGCTTCAACTCCCACCTCCGGCAGAGCTTTTCCCACGTCCCGGGGGAGGCGGGGGACATTGAGTCTGAGTGGACCATGTTCCGCGCCTCCATTGTTGAGGCGGCCGACCGGAGCTGTGGCCGTAAGGTCGTTGGTGCCTGTCGTGGCGGCAATCCCCGAACCCGCTGGTGGACACCGGCGGTAAGGGATGCCGTCAAGCTGAAGAAGGAGTCCTATCGGGCCGTTTTGGCCTGCGGGACTCCGGAGGCAGCTGACAGGTACCGGATGGCCAAGCGGAACGTGGGAGGAGTTCGGTGAGGCCATGGAGAATGACTTTCGGACGGCTTCGAGGAAATTCTGGTCCACCATCCGGCGTCTCAGGAGGGGGAAGCAGTGCAACGTCAACACTGTTTACAGTGGGGATGGCGTGCTGCTGACCTCGACTCGGGACGTCGTGAGTCGGTGGGGAGAATACTTCGAAGACCTCCTCAATTCCACCTACATGCCTTCCATTGAGGAAGCAGGGCCTGGAGACTCTGAGGCGGATTCTCCAATCTCTGGGGTCGAAGTCACTGAGGTAGTTAAAAAACTCCTCGGTGGCAAGGCCCCGAGGGTGGATGAGATCCGCCCAGAGTTCTTAAAGGCTCTGGATGTTGTGGGGCTGTCATGGCTGACACGCCTCTACAACGTTGCGTAAACATCGGGGACATGGCTCTGGATTGGCAGACTGGGGTGGTGGTTCCCCTCTTTAAGAAGGGGGACCGGAGGGTGTGTTCCAATTACAGGGGAATCACACTCCTCAGCCTCCCTGGTAAGGTCTATTCAGGGGTGCTGGAGAGGAGGGTCCGTCGGGAGGTCGAACCTCGGATTCAGGAGGAGCAGTGTGGCTTTCGTCCTGGCCGTGGAACAGTGGACCAGCTCTACACCCTCGGCAGGATCCTCGAGGGTGCATGGGAGTTCGCCCAACCAGTCCACATGTGTTTTGTGGACTTGGAGAAGGCGTTCGACCGTGTCCCTCGGGAGCTTCTGTGGAGGGTGCTTCGGGAGTACGGGGTGCCGAGCCAACTGATAAGGGCGGTTCGGTCCCTGTATCACCGATGCCAGAGTCTGGTCCCCATTTCCGGCAGTAAGTCGGATTCGTTCCCAGTGAGGGTTGGACTCCGCCAAGGCTGCCCTTTGTCACCGATTCTGTTCATAATTTTTATGGACAGAATTTCTAGGCGCAGCCGAGGCGTTGAGGGGGTCCGGTTTGGGGACCTCAGCATCGCGTCTCTGCTTTTTGCAGATGACGTGGTGCTGTTGGCTTCTTCAGGCCGTGATCTCCAGCTCTCGCTGGAACGGTTCGCAGCCGAGAGTGAAGCGGTCGGGATGAGGGTCAGCACCTCCAAATCCGAGTCCATGGTCCTCGATCGGAAAAGGGTGGAATGCCCTCTCCGGATCGGGGATGAGATCCTGCCCCAAGTGGAGGAGTTCAAGTATCTTGGAGTCTTGTTCACGAGTGAGGGGAGGATGGAGCGTGAGATCGACAGGCGGATCGGTGCAGCGTCGGCAGTAATGCGGACCCTGTACCGGTCCGTTGTGGTGAAGAGAGAGCTGAGCCAAAAGGCAAAGTTCTCAATTTACCGGTCGATTTACGCTCCTACCCTCACCTATGGTCACGAGCTATGGGTCGTGACCGAAAGAACGAGATCTCGGATACAAGCGGCCGAAATGAGTTTTCTCCGCAGGATGTCCGGGCTCTCCCTTAGAGATAGGGTGAGAAGCTCGGTCATCCGGGAGAGACTCGGAGTAGAGTCGCTACTCCTCCACGTTGAGAGGAGCCAGATGAGGTGGCTCGGGCATCTTATCAGGATGCCTCCTGGACGCCTCCCTGGGGAGGTGTTCCGGGCATGTCCCACCGGTAGGAGACCCCGGGGACGACCCAGGACGCGCTGGAGAGACTATGTCTCTCAGCTGGCCTGGGAACGCCTTGGGATCCCCCGGGATGAGCTGGATGACGTGGCTGGGGAGAGGGAAGTCTGGGAGTCCCTCCTAAAGCTGCTGCCCCCGCGACCCGACCCCGGATAAGCGGAAGAAGATGGATGGATGGATGGATGGATGTCAACATGACCTATTGTAAAATCTCCAATTCAATTTTCCATAAACTCGCCCATCAGATTCATCGCAAATTGTCTTATATGTCTATCTGGGGGGAGACGACTGTGGGACCCGCGTGTCAGGGGAGCCTCCATAACCTCAGATTGCTCCTACAAACTCGATCTCTATTAATTATCCCAATTAAATTCAATAAAGATGGGTCCGACTATTCCCTCTGGATTTTTACATCATCATTTGGCTCTCCCCCTTTTTCCTGTTGTCTAGCTCAAATATGTTTCTCAGTCTGCTTCTCTTTATTGCCCCTCTTGGCGAGTCTAACTCGCCCCTTTTTCTCTTGACCGAATCCACTTTAGTCCAAATGTCCTATTCTAAAATGTATCTAACTCGACTTCTACTTCTTAAGCCTGACGAGCCAAAATATCAGATCTCGCTCTTGTTTCTTACCGTTTTAGCCTATTTGTTTTATCCAAATCTGTTCAATCTCTGACTATGATGCTTTTCTCTGTAGCTCTACGCATTATTCAATTTTTTATCAAATCTCCTCAGTTCTGTCAAACTCAGTGCACAATGAAGCTCCTGTCCACCTTGACCCAAGCTCCACCCAGTTTGGTAACGCCACAGCAAGGAGTGCGATTTGGCCGTCGGACACTTCCAACACCCCTGCGTCCCAGAGGCCACACAGAGTGTCTTCCATGCCTTGGTCCGCCTCTTTCGGCCAACGATATTGAGGCCGTTTGATAGGCTGCGTCTCATCCATTTGGAGATCAATAGGGGCCACCGAATGACAAAACCCGACATCAAATGGACCCTGGGACCACAGTGTGTTGGGCAAGGCCGCCAGCATTACTTCAGCGTCCTCATGATCAGTTAACTCCCTACCGTGTGTGCGGGACACCAACATCATCTCCAGCAATCCTGTGTCTGCCATGGGTTGTTTAATTTCAAAGTCAAAGTCAAAGTCAAAGTCAGCTTTATTGTCAATTTCTCCACATGCCAAAGACACACAAAGAAACCGAAATTTCGTTCCCCCCTATCCCACGGTGACAAGACATGGCTCACAACAGACAACAAGTAAACAAGTATAACAAAAGCGTGCTGAATAAATAATGAATAAATAACACAACAACAACAATAATAAACAACAATAAATAAATAGGAGGAGCAGAGAAAAAAAAGGAGCAAGTGCGCGTACAGCAGACATTCCCGAAAGTAGCGTAACAGTGCCGCACGCTACGCAGAAGGGGGTAGCGAGTTCAGGGCCCTAACAGCCTGGAGAAAGAAGCTGTTTGCGAGTCTGGTGGTGCGGGAGCGCAGGCTCCTGTACCTCTTCCCAGAGGGCAGAAGGTCAAACAAAGAGTGAGCCGGGTGACTCACATCTCTGGCAATCGAGGTTGCCTTGCGGGCGACATGGGAGGTGTAAATGTCCTTCAGGGAGGGTAGCGAAGCACCAATAATCTTACCAGCCGTATTCACAATGCGCTGCAGGGCCTTCAAGTTCTGTTCAGTGCAGTTACCACCCCAGACAGCGATGCAACTGGTGAGGACGCTCTCAATGGTGCCACGGTAAAATGTAGACAGGACTGCCTGAGGAGCACATGCACGCCTGAGCTTCCGCAGGAAGTACAAGCGGCGCTGAGCTTTCTTTGCCAGTGACGAGGTGTTTTCGGACCAGGAGAGGTCCTCACTGATGTGCACCCCCAGGAACTTGGTGCAGCTCACCCTCTCCACCACAGCACCGTCGATGATCAGCGGCAGGTGTGTTGTGTGACCCTTCCGGAAGTCAACAATCATTTCCTTGGTCTTATCGACGTTCAGCAGGAGGTTGTTGTCCCTGCACCACGTGGTCAGAAGGTCAACTTCCGACCTGTACCGAGTCTCGTCGCCCTTCGTGATGAGACCCACCAGAGTCGTGTCGTCAGCAAACTTCACTATGCGGTTGTCGCTGTAGGTCGCAGTGCAGTCATGCGTCAGCAGGGTGAAGAGCAATGGACTGAGCACGCAGCCCTGGGGGGCTCCCGTGCTCAGCGTGATGCTGGCGGAGATTTTGTCGCCAACACGCACCACCTGAGGCCTCTGACAGAGGAAGTCCAGTATCCAGTTGCAGAGGGAGGTACTGAGGCCCAGCTCGTCGAGTTTGCAGATGAGTCGCTGCGGCACAATGGTGTAGAAGGCAGAGCTGAAGTCCACAAACAGCAACCTCGCATATGAGTCCTTTCTCTCCAGGTGGGTGAGGGCCGAGTGGAGGGCAGAGCAGATGGCGTCCTCAGAGGACCGCTTGGCACGGTACGCAAACTGGAAAGGGTCAATGGTGGGGGGGAGAACGGACTTGATGTGCTCCATGACCAGCCGCTCAAAGCACTTCATGATGATGGGCGTCAGTGCCACAGGGCGGTAGTCATTGAAGCAGGACGGTGCAGGTTTCTTCGGCACAAACCAGAATGTCAGGATCTGACATTAGTTGCTTCTTCACATCTGGCGGAAGTCCATCCAGCAGCGCCGTTCGGAAGAGCACCTCTGCCTCGTGCGTGAGAGCCGGATGGCGACCTGTGGTTTCAATCCAACTCTCCACACATGTTACATAATGTTGTGCAGGTGACATTTTCACATCATAAGGAAACATAGTGGGGGCCAGATCGGTGGGTTGTGGGAAAGTCAATTTAATGTTTTCAAACAGGGGCGCTGCTACTTGTGGCAAGGGCACCTCCGTCCCCAGTCTCGCTGTGCCTGCTGCTTCCTCAATTGCCTGCAATTGCACTAGGGAGCATGCTCCTGCCAACATCTGGCACATGTCACCGAGTGTACAGCTCTGCCCACTCATCAGAGCCAAAAATTTGTTTAGCCACACCTTGCCTCCTCTGTGAAGTGGGGGCATATTTTCCATCATCGCGGTCACATCACGGAGCACCATGGGCTCGTAGTGCTGACCGCCCGATGTGGTCACCAGCGGACACATCAATTCATTTTTCTGCACCTCGGCCTGTGTCATCTGTCCCTGACCACTCCGCAAATTATATTTTCTCCGTGTCTCTCTCTCTCTCTCTCTCTCTCTCTCTCTCTCTCTCTCTCTCTGTTGCCCATTTTAACATCTCCGCTTCCTGTCTACGCTGCTCATCGGCTTGATCAATTTTCTTTTTTAGCTCCTCATTCTCGGCAGTAAGTCTATGCCAGCTTTCTCCTTTCGTCACATTGGACGGTTGAGGGCTCAGACCGGTGGTGGAGGTGTCCACGCGGGATGTGTCCCCCTCCCGGGCCCGTCGCCTCTCTTTATTTACTGCTTGTTCAATCAACTGTACAATACTCTGATCCGCCCTTTCACCTTCGCCCTCGACATCCACTACCATCCTGCCACCCAACGTCACCACCGGAGCCATTACTCCGGCGGTCCAACATAGCTCACTCCGAGTGTCGGGGCACTCGGGTGTGTCACATCATGCAAAGATGGATAAATGCCCTTGTATTCATTTCTTTCCTTGTCTATTTTCACCGCTTTCTCTACCCTTCTTTCTCATGCTCTTGTTAGCCTGCAATTGTCCAAATCAAACATTTTCTTTTAACTGTCTTTCTTTTGAACCTCTAAATCGCTCGTGTTGCTAACCTAACCTAACCTTAAAGAAAGGACAAACAGGTTACTCCCAATAGCTCCTCATTATTTACGAGTTAGCCCCCCTTTCTTGAACATTTTCTGATCCATGCTGTCTTCCTCCTCACACGCCTGCACCCACACAGGGTGTGCACATAAACGCACACACCGAGCGCGCACACAACCGCTCAATCTCACTGCTTCAAACATTCACTGCGAAACTCACACTGTCCCTGCCCCGCCCGGGCCATAGCACCCCCCGTGCGAGGGGGGGTCGCGGCATCAATGTTGACTGGCTACAGGCTGGCCATTTCCTGCAACAATCATGATGCCGGCCCACCGCCCGCACGAGCATAGCACAGGCCCACGCGCACAGCCCAGACCCGCGACTACGCGCGAGTGCAGGCACGCTCATCAATCTCGACCTCTCAAAGGGCAGGCCAACTTTGCTGTTGCGCCCTTCATCATGTTCACATTCGACATCTTTCAATGTCTTCTACACAACATTTGTTGTCTCTTATTCTCATCCTATCAAGCCACCGTTCTAGTAACTTTCTGTCACACACCTTATTTTCTCTACTGCCACACCTTGCTCATCTTAGTTTCTCTAACCAACTTAAACACACCATTGTCCACTTCTCAATTTCCCTATTATCGCTCAAAAGCCTCCTAAACATTCTCCATTACTGATTTCTTCCATAGAACACACATCTCACTCACACACACTCATATACACACCCACTCATGAGGATCCTCTGCGCGCACACACACTCTCCCCCCAATTTGGTTCATTTTGGATATTTTAGCGGTCTGATCTCTCACAGGAGGAACTGTTACCACCGGATATTTTTTGAGGAGGCCTCACTTCCCCTCGGGGATCTCTAAAAAAAACCAGCTATTTGAATACGATCGTCACCGCACCCTTGTCCGCCACGACGAAGCACTAGGTCCCTTAGTACGCGTAAGTCCCTGACTTTACCGTACACGTTACACACGTAAGTTCCAAACTTATTCACCGTATGGATCTTAACTTCATGCACACCTTATTTGATCTGAACGACAGTCTCCTCTTAAATTTCCTCTTTCAATTTGCAGCATTTCGACTTATAGTAACAGGTATTCTGCTTACCTTATCGGTGATGAGCTCAGGGTTGAGGAGTCGTCGTACCAGCTCAACGTTGTGCGCTTATTCCAAACGGTTCGCCGACCGGGAGACAGTGTCCCTGACACTGTCCGGTGTCTTGGCTAAAGACCACGAGTTGTCAATTACCCTTCTCTTGACATCACGTCCGCGGTCACCAAGAAATTGTTAGGTTACGGATTCTAGTTATTGATCTGACTCCAAATTGCGATCAACACTTAACACATAAATTGCTATGTCCTAATCCACACACTGGCACACCTAACAATTTTGCGAGTTCGTTCTGTCAAAGAGAAGACCAGTAGATCAATCAGACCAAATTTATCAATTGTTTATTCCTGACAAAGCGCACTAATACAGGCCTGGGTCCCGGGTCCCTCACACTAAAACTCGTGCGTTTTTGTGACCACCAAAAGACGACACATTCTTCCGGGTTGCCCAGTTTTAAAGAAACACAATATGAATATTAAAGCATGCAAAATATTGTGAGATGATTGGTCGATGGCCATCTCCTCCCCGTGTCGGCGTTATCGCGGAGGTCAGGTGGTTGGATTTCCCGCGAAGCCCGAGCCACATAGACGTGCTGTTGTTCTCATTCCTTAATGACCTTGAGGTGATCTCGTCCGGTACTCCCTGTCTGGACCTATACACAACACTTCCAAGAAAACAAGTTCATGCAGTTTGCCTGCACATTCTTCACCACCCACCAATCCACACGAGCACTCCAATACTAGATATTATATTAATATGATTATAAGTTTAACACAACCTTAAAAATATGTTTGCAAACTGCCGAAAGCACATTTCCCTTTACTGTGAACTAGCCGCTCGATACTCTGGTGTAATATAGCGACAACAGGTCCACCCCCTTCTCTCAAACCACACCTCTGTGTATCACGTGTTTTTAGTCAGGACATGTTTTTAACTTAGACAACTTTCATAAAAACTAAACAAATTGTAACATACGAAATATGCTGGAGGCATATCAAATATACTGAAATATAAGGCCTTCGGAGGCCTTCATCTGTCTCCCTCCAAAATCAAATGATCCCAACAGTCAGTCTCTTTCAGATAACTTCGTCAGCTTATTAACGACGTTTTAATGACTCAACCTCAGCTCAAACTATTGTATGTTAAACTTTCTCCTTCAGATGTCTTTTTCAACAAAGTTACACGCAGACAACTCGGAGCCAATAATGTTGACTCTCAAGACTCAACTAGCTGTGGCCCCACAAGCTATTGTATGTCAAATTAGATGCCTTTTTCAACAAAGTTACACAGACAACTCTGAGACCCCATAAACTATTGTATGTCAAATTAGATGCAACAACACCTTGACAATCTCCTTCAGATGCCTTTTTTTCAACAAACCCCCCCCCCTTGACACCCATTTTTTTCAACAAAACTCCCCCCTTGACCCTAGACGCACTGGTTGATAGCAAATCTAACTCAGGTGTATCACTTCTCTGCTCTGTTTCACAAAAATACAGGCCCTATACATGCCCATACATGTCCCCATCCAAAAATAGCGCCAGCAAACCAAAATGGCGACAGCCAAAGATGGCGCCGTCTCGACTGGCGCTATCTTGGCGCCCGCCAGACTGGCGCACATGCCCCCGCTCCCAATCCAAAAGGGGGTTGTTTATGGTACCATAAAAGGCCATAAAATGTTATGACCCCTACCTCATTTACATACACCAAGGGTTAGTACCTTATTCTATTGTGTTAAGCCACTTAGGCAGATGTGAACAACTCTAAAAACACAAATTCTGCCTTTAATTCATATCTGAAGAGTCAGATAACATTGAACAAACTGTATGAAATACCTTAGAGGCCCAGAGACACCCGTATATGTATAAATCGGTTTTAGTTAGCTTATGGGCTTATAAATATAAATTGACGATTGAAACAACGAAAAGGAAGCTATTGCTCTGAAAAATATAATTTAAATTTGTCGCGCAGACGAGTTTGACTGCACCGAGCTGCCAGCCGGAAGTGATGTCTCATGACATCTCAAGTTGTACGCGTTTAGCTTCAGTGAATGTAAACAAAAAGAGAAGAGGGGCCAGCGCGGAGACGTCGGGCCAGGCTTGCGGCCAACCCAGCTCGCCCAGCCGTGCCTTCCATTCTCCTGGCGTACGTTCGTTCGCGGGACGACAAGATGGGTTGCGTTCGCCTGATAGGATCCACGAACCGGACAGTGCGTGCCTGCTGTGTGCTCGTGTTCAGAGTGGCCTGGTTGACTGTCATCTTTCCGGACTCTGCTGTGCATCGGGAGCGGCTAGCGTGCTATCACTCTTATTGTTCATTGATGTTGACTTCTTGTTTTATTTTTCCTGTGTTGTTTACTTGTGCGTTGTGAACTCTGTCTTGTCACGCTGGGATAGTGAGAAACGTAGTTTCAATCTGTCGAAGCGTGACGGGAGGGGCACAATTCAGAAAACCTGCTCAGCTCGTCGAAACAAAGCGATTTAAGCAATAAAATTAAAAATGCGCCTAAAACCTAAACCAAACCCTGCAGATGTTCATTTCTTCATGCGCAGTGGTCAACTCGGCACTCTAAAGCCCCCTGAGAACTTTTTACTATGCCAACCTAACCACAGTGACAGGAGAGGCACAATTCAGAAAACTTGCTCATGTGTCGTGGTCAACTCGGCACTCTAAAGCCCCCAAGAGCACCTTTTTCTATGCCAACCTAACCAAAGTGACGGAAGGGGCACAAATCAGAAAACGTGCTCAGCTCGTCGAGAAAATGTGATTTAAGCAATAAAATTAAAAATGCGATTTAAACCTAAACCAAACGCTGCAGATGGTCATTTCTTCGTGCGCCGTGGTCAACTCGGCACTCTCAAGCCCCCTAGAGAACCTTTTACTATGCCAACCTAACCAGAGTGACGGGAGAGGCACATCTCAGAAAACGTGCTCAGCTCGTCGAGAAAATGCAATTTAAGCAATAAAATTAAAAATGCTTATAAAACCTAAACCAAACGTTGCAGGTGGTCATTTCTTTATGTGCCGAGATCAACTCGGCACTCTAAAGCCCCCAAGAGCACTTTTTACTATGCCAACCTAACCAGAGTGATGGGAGGGGCACAATTCAGAAAACGTGCTCAGCTCAGCCCAAGTGAACTGCTAGATTCATCATATTCTGCGTCAAAAGAGGTTTCTGAATCGGATAAAATGATGCTAATATTGCCGCTAGAAACGGAGCTGTCGCTATCATCTGCCATGTTGTTTGGGTTTGTTGAGATCCGGATGTACAACTTGTGACGTCACAGTAATGGCGCCACCAGTGTGGCTGCGTGCGGAACCTGATCGATAAACTGGCATTTAATTTTAGCTTTATTCTTAGTAATCGGTGTCCATTTTTTATTTCCAATGCGGCAAATGTGTTCTCTTTATACATTCTATCAAATTCCGTTCTAATTGAAAAAAAAGGGATGTCTCTAGGCCTTTAAATTTACATGAGTTTAAAATTATTTTTGCCTCGTGAACATTTTAAACAGGAGTTATTATTAAAACTTAAAACAAGCGAATTTGGCCTAGTGCTAGAGTGTCCACCCTGAGACTGGAAGGTTGTGGGTTCAAACCCCGGCCAGGTCATACCAAAGACTATAAAAATCGGACCCATTACCTCCCTGCTTGGCACTCAGCGTTAAGGGTTGGAATTGGGCGGTTAGATTAGTGATGTGAATTCCAGTTCTTTTAGCTGAACTGAATCTTTAGAATCAGTTCACTGAAAAGATTCGTTCAAACGAGTCCCCCCCACTGATCCGTTTTTTCTTTTCTTTTCTTTTTTTTTTTTTTACAACATCCCGTGGAAACAACCCATACTCATCAAACAATACAACTACACAATCCCCCCCCCCCCCCCAATTATTATATATAATGATAATTGGCTCGAGTAATAAACACATTTCTTTTTATAATACAACACCTCCACACTGATCCGTTGGCAACAGTCTCTCACCTGGTGGTGAATGGGAAGTTGCGTCACTGACTTGTTCGTGAACGGGAAATTACGTCAGTGACTCGTAAAGTCCCTCCTCCATCTATCACTCGCTGCTGATTGGTCGTTCGCGAAGATTCACGAATGAGTGACAGACAGCATTGCCGCTATGCCATTGCCAGCCGACACACGTTATGCCGACATTGATGTTTTAATTTTGTATTTGTTGGCTTGTAGTTGATGGTGTTATTATATCGAATGTGTGTGTGTGTGTTTATGACACAGGGCGTGTGATGCGTCAGTGCAGTAGTGTTGGAGTAGTTGGCCTGTAGTTTGTGCATGCTGCATGCTGCCTCTGCTTGCCACTTTTCTGTTTTCAGCTACCGCCACCGGCTAGCTCTCTGTTTCCGGGGGTGAAAAGACGAGCCGAGTGCATAAGCCTCCTCAGCCGGTACACAGCCTCTCCATTGCCAAGACTTGCACACGCCTCCTCGTGGCCACACACGGTAACTGCCACCTTGCGGCCCCAGGCTAAGTTGTGCAGGATCTCGGAGCAGCAGTGGGCCCCAGAGATGTGGCATGTAGGCCCACCGGTGTGTGGACATGCCCTACTGCCCATCAACCACTGTCCCGGCTGTGGGTAAACAGCTCCAGCTATGGGTAAATAGTGAAGACCTCAACGGTGGACCAGGCGGAGGATGATGGCTGACCTAAGGGATGGCGTCACAACGGCTGGGAAGGCGGATGAAGGCTGCAGCAGAAAAGGGTCACCAGTTGTCTTGGTCTCCTTGCCACTGGACTCTTACCCTGATCTGTCAAGAACAGTGTGGTGACTGTCTGTGCACCAGTCTCCCCACTCTAAACAAAGTCACGCACAGGCGTCTTTTTCAGGGAATCCACCTTACATCCCGGATTAAAGTCCTGTGGCGACCGGTAAGTGGCAACGGGGGCAGGATTGTGAAGTCTGGAAGCCCCTAGTTACAAGTTGGCACATCAGGCGGTGGATGTTAGATGATCGTTGGGCTCTTGGACCGAGGCAGAAGAGCTCTTCGGTAGCTGCATCCACGACTGAGCAGCCCTTTTTAGGATCCACTCTGCTCACCCCTGTGGGGGAAGGGGCTAGAAAAGGTGCCCTAAACATAGCCTGCCTCAAACCTCCCGACTGGATTACCGCGTTCAGAGGGATCACCAATATGCGGTCGAAAACACAGAAACATGAATTTTGGAGCATGGAATGTGCGCACACTAATGGACAGTGGAACCAGTGATAGGCCGGAGAGGAGAACCGCCACCATTGCCAGGGAACTGAGAATATGCCGGATTGACATAGTTGCTCTTTCAGAAACCCGACGGGCAGAGGAAGGTCATCTGAAGGAGGAAAAGGGTGGATACACTTTCTTCTGGAAAAGAAACGCCACAGATGAGCCTAGGATCCATGGGGTTGGTTTTGCCATCAAGAATCAACTGATCAGTCAGTTCTCTGAACTCCCTGTGGGAATCAGTGAGCGCCTGATGACACTCCGTCTGGTGCTGGCCAACAACCAGACGGCAACAGTTCTTAGTGCTTATGCACCTACCCTCATTTCCGATGAGGACAAAAAAGAGGCCTTCTATGCCTGTCTGGATGAGGTATTGTCAAAAATCCCCAAGGAGAACAAGATTATTATATTGGGAGATTTCAATGCCAGAGTGGGAAGTGACCACCACCTCTGGAAGGGCACCATTGGAAAGGAAGGCATTGGAAATATCAACTCCAACGGGGTTTTGCTTCTTAGCAAATGTGCTCAATACGACCTCATCATCACCAATACCATCTTTCGCCAGAAGAACAAACTCAAGGGCTCATGGAGACACCCTCGCTCTAAACAATGGCATCTTATTGACTATGTCTGTAAGGGAACGGACAGTACAGCCAAGTGCGTAGCGACGGACTTTATTGGAGAAGGGGATGATGGGAACAGCTGGCGCTGGAGCGGCGATCGGGCTGGAGAGGACAAACGATTCTGCGGGGGTTCCAAATAGTCAAGCGAGTCAGTATCTTCGAGACTGATGAGCGAAGCAGCATCAAGGGACAGACTGACACTCAGGTCTGCGCTGGCGGCGCTGATATAGCGCTGTCCATGAGCCCGTGGCAGGTGACGGCGATTCCATTGACAGGGGGGCGTGGTCCTGTCGCCGGTGGCACCAGCACGTGACAGAACCCCCCCCCCCCCCCCCCCCCACAAGGGACGGCTCCCGACGTCCCCAGGAACCAAAAACAAAAAAAAAAAAAAAAAAAAGGAAGGCAATTCCCCGGGCGACCAGGTGGGGGGGTCAGCACACCGCCGAAACGTCCGACACCTCGCCAGACGCAGGATCGACGGACGCGGGAGCAGAAGACCCCGGCACCGGCGGGCAAGACCTCCCCTCGTCCCTCCTCGGGCGCCCACGCCGAGGACCCGGTTGGTCCGGATGGCAGCGATGGAACTCCGTGATGAGCGAACGGTCGAGTATCCAGCGGCTCGGAACCCAGGAGCGGTGCGCGTCGTCATAACCCTCCCAATCCACTAGGTATTGGAGGCCACGACCGCGCCGCCGCGATCGGAGCAGGGAGCGGACAGCGTAAGCCGGGCCCCCATCAACGAGCTGGGGCGGCGGCGGCGGAACGGGCGCCGGCGCCAACGCGCTCTCATGGATGGGCCGCACACGGGACACGTGGAACGTGGGTTGAACCTTCATGGACTCTGGAAGGAGAAGACGGACTGCGGCCGGGCCAATCACCTTCTGAATAGGGAACGGTCCAACAAAGCGGGGCGCCAGTTTGCGGGATCCTGCTCGCAGCGGCAAATCCCGCGTCGAGAGCCACACACGCTGCCCCACTCTGTACTCCGGAGCCGGTGTCCGGTGCTTGTTCGCCTGGCGGGCGTAGCCTGAAACAGAGCGGAGAAGAGTGACCCGGCCCCTCGCCCAGGCGCGATGACAACGGCGGACACAAGCCTGGGCCGACGGGCACGCCACACCACGCTCCTGGTGGGCGAACAAGGGTAGCTGGTACCCGAAGACGCAGTGGAAAGGCGAAAGTCCCGTAGCCGAGCTGGGGAGGGAATTGTGAGCGTACTCTACCCAAGGAAGCTGTTGGACCCACCTGCGCTGGTCCCCGGCGGCCATGCATCGGAGAGACCTGCCCAGTTCCTGGTTCAGGCGCTCCGCTTGACCGTTGGACTGAGGGTGAAACCCCGAGGAGAGGCTGGACGTGGCGCCGAGGAGTCGGCAGAACTCCGTCCAGAAGGTGGAAGCGAATTGAGGTCCTCGGTCTGACACGATGTCTTGTGGGAGACCGTGGTGACGAAACACCTCTCGCACCATGATGGACGCCGTCTGCTTCGCAGATGGGAGCTTAGGCAGAGGGATGAAATGCGTCATCTTGCTAAAACGGTCTACCACCGTGAGGACCACCGTGTTTCCCTCTGAGGGGGGGAGGCCCGTGACAAAGTCGATTGACAGGTGAGACCAGGGACGCTGGGGGACCGGCAAGGGTTGAAGCAGCCCGGCCGGAGGACGAGTAAACGTCTTGTAGCGGTTACAAATTGAGCAGGCTCTGACGTAATCGCTGGTGTCCGCTTGCCAGGTGGGCCACCAGAAACGCTGTGCCACCACGTACCTTGTGCGTGCCGCGCCGGGATGACAGGCCAGGCGTGAGTCGTGCGCCCATTGCAGCACGGACGACCGCAGACCTTCAGGGACGAACAGGCGACCCTCCGGGCAGTTGCTGGGGTCGGGTTGATCGCGTGATGCGGCTTCCACTTGGGGTTCGATCTCCCATGTAAGAGCCACCACCCGAACCGAGCTTGGGAGGATAGTGGGAGGCGGACCCTGTCCCTCCTCCCCCCCAGGAAACAAACGCGACAGGGCGTCCGCCTTCGCGTTACGGGAACCCGGTCTATAGGAAAGAGAGAACTCAAACCGGTCAAAGAACAGAGCCCACCGTGCTTGTCTTGCGTTCAGCCTCTTGGCCGATCGCAGATACTCCAATTTGCGGTGGTCGGTCCAGACGATGAACGGAGTGGTGGCGCCCTCCAGCCAATGCCGCCACTCCTCCAAGGCCAACTTGACGGCGAGGAGCTCCCGATTCCCGATGTCATAGTTTCGTTCCGAGGCCGACAGACGGCGAGAAAAGAAGGCGCACGGGTGGAGACGATCGTCTTGGCGGCTACGTTGAGACAACACCGCCCCGACACCCACGTTCGAGGCGTCCACCTCGACCACGAACTGTCTGTCGGGATCGGGAACCCTGAGGATGGGAGCGGATGTGAACCTCCTCTTAAGCTCTGAAATGCCCGTTCTGCCCGTTCCGTCCATTTGTATGGGGAGGCGGGGCTGGTAAGGGAGGTGAGGGGCGCGGCCACCGTGCTGTATCCACGGATAAAACGGCGATAAAAGTTCGCGAACCCTAAGAACTGTTGCAGTCGCTTGCGTGTTTCGGGAACAGGCCATGACGTGACCGCTTGCACCTTCCCAGGGTCCATTTCGATGGATCCCTCATGCACCACATAGCCGAGGAATTTGACAAAGGAGGCGTGTAACTCGCACTTCTCCGCCTTCACGTAGAGCGAATTCTCAAGGAGACGGCGCAGCACCGCCCGAACATGCTTGATGTGCTCAGGGAGCGAGCGGGAGAAAATGAGGATGTCGTCTAAATAAACGAACACGAATTTGTCCAGCATGTCTCGTAACACGTCATTAATCAGTGACTGGAAAACCGCTGGGGCGTTGGTGAGCCCAAACGGAACCACCAAGTACTCGTAGTGTCCGCTCGGGGTGTTGAAAGCCGTCTTCCACTCGTCTCCCTCCCGGATGCGGATCAGGTGGTAGGCGTTGCGAAGATCCAGCTTTGTGAAAATGGTGGCACCCTGAAGGCTCTCGAAGGCGGAAGACAGAAGAGGCAGAGGGTATCGGTTCTTCACAGTGATCTCGTTTATTCCCCGGTAGTCGATACACGGGCGTAGCGTGCCCTCCTTCTTCTTCACGAAGAAAAACCCCGCTCCCGCAGGTGAAGAGGACGGCCGTATGATACCGGCTGCCAGGGACTCCCGGATGTATTCCTCCATAGCCCGGCGCTCAGGAGCGGACAGGGAGTAGACGCGTCCCTTGGGAGGGAAGGTGCCGGGAAACAGCTCGATAGCGCAGTCGTAGGACTGGTGTGGAGGAAGAGAAGTGGCCCTGGCTTTACTAAAAACCTCCTTGAGTTCGTGATAAAACGCTGGGACATTGGGGATGTCGGGACTGTACCTCGGCGGGGCTCTGCTGAGTGGGCTGGTGGCCGCCTTCAGGCACACCTGATGGCAGCGTTCGCTCCACTGCCGAACAACCCCCACCTCCCAGTCCAGCACCGGGTTGTGCTGCCGCAACCAAGGGTGCCCCAGTATGAGCTGCTGTCCTGGGAGGGAAAGAAGAAAAAACTGGATGGTATCGTGGTGATTGCCCGAGAGCAGTAACTTAATTGGTTCCGTCACGAAAGCCACCTCGCCGATCAGACGGCCATCAATGGCACGTGCGGGAATGGACGGGCTCAGAGGGAGGAAGCCGACACCCCACTGGCGTGCCAGGCTAATGTCCATGATGTTCCCCTCTGCGCCGGAATCCACCAAGGCCGCCACGTTCTGGTCGCCCGCCGCGAGCTGGACGCGTGCCTGTAGCGTGAGCGTGCTGGGGCTGGGAGAGCCGGTGCTGGTCGAGCTCACGCGGATCCCCCGACGCCGCGTGAGCTCCGGCCTCTTTAACGGGCATCCCGCTACCCGATGACCCCCCTCCCCACAGTAAAAACACAAGCCCAGTGAGGGGCGTCGACGGTGCTCCTCCAAGGGAACCCGAGCCCCTCCCAGATCCATGGGCTCGGCGGGTGGTGTGGTTGGCGGGTCCCCAGCAGACGGAGGAATGTGACCACACGGGTTTCGCGGGGACCTCCTCTCCCGAACGCGCCGCCGCGTCTGGATCCGCCGGTCTACTCGGGCCGCCAAGTCGATCGCGTCCTTCAGGGTTCGCGGGCGATCGTACGAAACCAGTCCATCTTTCATGTACTCAGCGAGTCCGTTTAGGAAGGTGCTAACGAGCGCCGGCGTGTTCCATCCGCTGCTGCCGGCCAACGTCTGGAACTTAAGGGCGTACTCCGCGACCGATCGGCTACCTTGACGCAGCGTCGCCAGTTCCTCGGCGGCGTCCTCGGCGGCGGATCCCAGGTCGAACAGGCAGAGCAATTCCTCCGCGAAGGCGTCGAAGGAATCGCAAGCCGGTGCCATCCTTTCATATTCGGCCAGGCCCCACAGCCGCGCCTCGCCCGTGAGGTGGGTTAGGACGAACCCGACCTTGGCTGATTCCGACGAAAACGTGATTGGCTGGAGGCTGAACATTATGCGGCAGTTCGTCACGAATGCCCTCACGTGCTTGGGATCGCCGTTAAACTTCTCGATGTTGCCAAGGCGGGGCTCCGGGACGTCCACGAGCGTCCTGGCCTCGGCAGACGGGTGGTGCGGGGGTACCGTGACAGCCTGGGACGCAGCTACCGACAGTCTCTGGAGGGCTTGGGCCATCTCCTGCTGCTGTAGCTATTGCTGCTGACCAACCTTGATCAGGTACCGGATGTCGGCAGACAGGCTGCTGACGGCGGTCTCGGCTCGCTCCAGTCGGCTCAATGCAGTCTCGTCGTTCGCTGGCTGCATAGCGTTGGTCAGTCTGTACTGTAAGGGAACGGACAGTACAGCCAAGTGCGTAGCGACGGACTTTATTGGAGAAGGGGATGATGGGAACAGCTGGCGCTGGAGCGGCGATCGGGCTGGAGAGGACAAACGATTCTGCGGGGGTTCCAAATAGTCAAGCGAGTCAGTATCTTCGGGACTGATGAGCGAAGCAGCATGAAGGGACAGACTGATACTCAGGTCTGCGCTGGCGGCGCTGATATAGCGCTGTCCATGAGCCCGTGGCAGGTGACGGCGATTCCATTGACAGGGGGCCGTGGTCCTGTCGCCGGTGGCACCAGCACGTGACAATGTCATAGTCAGAGCCAGGGATCAGCGCGACGTGAGCAGCACAAAAGCCATGATGGATTCAGAGGCCTGCTGGACAGATCACCGCCTGATACGATCCATGATGTCCATCAGACTCAAGAGGAAGAGGAGACTGCAAAAGAAGCTGAGCCGGCAAAGACTAAACCTTGAGACCCTGAATAAAACTGCCGCCCTGCAGCTGTTTCAGGCCTCTCTTGGAGAAAACCTCAATCAGGAATACCCTGAGGACATTGAAGAACACTGGAGCCTGCTCAAGTCTTCCATCCTCGACACCTGCATGCCACTCTCGGGTACAAGGCCAGAAAGCATCAGGACTGGTTTGATGAGAACGACACAGAGATAGAACAGCTCATCTCCAAGAAAAGGGAAACCTTTCGTGTCTGGCAAAGTAACATCACCTGCACAGCAAAGAGACAGGCTCACTCCAGAGCCAAGGCTGACGTCCAGAGCCGGGTGAGACAGATTAAAAACTCCTGGTGGACAGAAAGGGCACTGGAAATCCAGACTTTGGCAGACTCTGGTGACACCAGAAGCTTTTTCAGTGCTACCAAGGCTGTCTACGGCCCAAGCCATCGTGGCCAAAACCCCCTGCGCTCTAAAGATGGGCAGGAGCTGTTGAAGGACAATGAGTCCACAAACAACCGGTGGAGAGAGCACTTTCAGGAACTCCTCAACCGTGACAGCACAACTCAGTCAGATTTCCTCAGTCACATCCCTCAGAGTCCCATCAGGGAAGACATGGGTGAACCTCCCACTTGAGCAGAGGTCCAAGATGCCATCAGGAGCCTGAAGAACAACAAGGCCTCTGGGCCAGATGGGATGCCAGCTGAGGTCCTAAAGGAAGGTGGACTAGAGCTCCAGCGCCACCTCCATTCCCTCTTTCTGAAGGTCTGGGAAAAAGAAGTACTCCCCTCGGAGCACAGGGATGCTCTGATAGTGACCATTTTCAAGAAAGGGGACAAAGCGGAATGTGGAAACTATAGGGGCATCTCGCTCCTTTCAACAGTTGGCAAAGTACTTGCTCGTGTTCTTGCCAACCGCCTACTGCCACTGTCTGAGGAAGTTCTCCCAGAACCACAGTGCGGTTTTCGCCCAGCTAGAGGCACTGCAGACATGATTTTTACAGCACGCCAACTCCAGGAGAAATGCCGTGAGCATAAACAGCCTTTGTTCATTGCTTTCATAGACCTGACAAAGGCCTTTGACTCGGTGGATTGCCAGGCCCTATGGAGCACCCTTCTGAGGTATGGTTGCCCGGATAAATACGTCAGAATACTGCGTTTATTACATGACGGAATGACAGCCACAGTGCTCAACAACAGCTCCTTGACTGAGCCTTTCACTGTAGAGACAGGGGTCAAACAGGGATGCATCATTGCACCCACCCTGTTCTCTGTCTTCATTGCCGCCATACTCCACCTCATCAACGAAGAACTACCACACGGAATCCCAATTTGGTACAGAACTGATGGCAGGCTCTTCAACCTTAACAGGTTCAAAGCCAAAACCAAGATCAGAACCACCACGGTTGTGGAGCTCCAGTATGCAGACGATAATGCCATTGCAGCACACTCTGCAGAAGACCTCCAGGGCATCCTGAACTCCTTTGCTAAGGCATACAGAGAGCCCTGGGTCTGACCGTGAACATCAAGAAGACCCAGGTGCTACATCAACCCCCACCCAACCAGCCATCTACTCTGCCCACCATAAATGTGGACAACACTGCACTTGAATATGTTCACCACTTCCCCTACCTCGGCTGCCTTCTCTCCTCCAAAGCGGACATTGACTCTGAGGTAAACCATCGCCTGAGCTGTGCCAGTGGAGCGTATGCCAGACTCCGGAAAAGAGTCTTTGAAGACAGAGACCTCCGGGCTGACACCAAACTCCTGGTTTTACAAAGCTGTGGTTCTCCCCACCTTACTTTATGGGGCAGAATCATGGACAACCTACAGCAGGCACCTAAGAGGTCTTGAACAACACGACCAGAGAACCTTGAGGAAAATACTCAGGATCAAATGGGAGTACAGACGCACAAACATCAGCGTTCTGGAGGAAGCCAGGATACCGAGCATCACCACTTTAATAATGCAGCACCAACTCCGATGGACAGGACATCTCATCCGCATGGCTGACACCCGCCTCCCCAAACAGATGTTATACTCCCAGCTGGAGAGAGGTCCGCGAGCCCCGGGCAGGCAAAAGAAACGTTTTAAGGACAACCTCAAGACCAATCTCAAGAAATTCCAAATAACATCTCAGGACTGGGAGCGCATCGCCTTGAACAGGAACTGCTGGAGGGCAGCGGTGCAAGAAGGTGCAGCACATCACGAAAAGGAACTCCGCCGTGTCACAGAAACCAAACGACAACTCCGTAAGGAAAGACAAAAACAGGCTCCGGCACGACCACAACCCACCACCACTTTCCCCTGCCCACACTGCACAAAAATATGTGGATCCCGGATCGGCCTCTACGCCCACCTACAGACTCACAAGCAGACGACCCTGAGAAAAAGACAGTCATACTCGTCCCGAGTGACCGCCGATGATGATGATGATATCAAATGTGTTTGTGTTTGAATAAAAGGTAGAAAAAAACGTTATGCCGACATTTGTTAATCTTGGGGACACCAACTCATATAACAACGTAAAACATACGTATATATATTGTCATATAAAGCAGTTAATCAAATGTCTGATTTTTATGTTTTAATTGGCGAATATAAAAAAGAGAAATATAACACCAGACAAGTTATAACATAAATGTTTATTAAAATAATAATAATAATAATAATAATAATAATAATAATAATAATAATAATAATAATAATAATAATAATAATAATAATTAATAAAAGTACATCTCAAACCTGCAGTCTAATGTGAAACTGCAGTCGATATATTGGATAACAATATTTAGGCAACTATATGCATACAGGTTATATAAAACCTACTACAAGTAAATCGTAAATCTACATTCTTGATTACATAGTTCACGCAAGGAGACGCAACACGTTCACTGACTGATCCGTTGATGCACGGAAAGGCAGTTCATCTATTGACTCGTTCGCGAACGGGAAAGTCAGGATTCGTTCCCTCACTGATCCGTTCTCGCGATGAACTGGAAATGCGAATCACACACTCACTGATTCGTTCACTCACAGATTCGTTCGTTGGTGAGCGGGAAATGCAATTGACGACTCGTTCGTGAACGGGCAGTTACGTCATTGTCTTCTTCGTTTTGTTTTACGGCAAGGTGGCACCAGCTTCAATGGGCATTACCGACACTTACTGGTTGAAGTCGTATGAACTGAAAAAAGAACGAATCGTTCACTCTCGTTCACTGAAAAGATTCGCTCTTTTGAAGGAATCGTTCACTCACGAGCCAACACGAGATAAGATCACCAAATGATTCCCGAGCGCGGCACCGCTGCTGCTCCCTGCTACCCTCTCCCCCAGGGGATAGATCAAAATCACATGGGGATGGGTTAAATGCAGAGGACAAATTTCACTACACCCAGATGTGTGTGTGACGATGATCATTGGGACTTTGGGGCTTGACATAGTATCTTCCAAGATAGTTCACCATGCCAAGGACTCTGTTCAGCGCCTGTCCATTTTCAGGTGGTGCTAGTTGGCAGATGGCTTCCACTTTTTCCGGGTCGGGCCTAACTCCTCTCTTGTCAATGAGATGTCCCAGAAAGCGTAGCTGGCTCTGTCTGAACGAGCATTTGTCTCTGTTGAGTTTCAGGCCTGCCGCCTTGACACGCCTATGGACCTTTTCTAAACTTAACTTTTAACTTTAATATCTTTCAGAAAGTAATAGTTTGTGTCACATCTACAGGTTCATAACATCAACAGTATTAACATGGCCACTTCCTCCCTGTGTGGAGTTTGCATGTTCTCCCCGGGCCCACGTAGGTTTTCTCCGGGCACTCCGGTTTCCTCTCACATCCCAAAAACATGCTTGGTAGGCCGATTGAGCACTCCAAATTGTCTCTAAGTGCGAGTGCGAGTGCAAATGGTTGTTTGTCTCTGTGTGCCCTGCGATTGGCTGGCAACCGGTTCAGGGTGTCCCCCGCCTACTGTCCGATGACGGCTGGGATAGGCTCCAGCACACCCGCGACCTCTGTGGGGACTAAGCGGTTCAGAAAATGGATGGATGGATGGATAATATTTACTTTTGATTTAATTTTGACTCACAGCCCCACGTGAAGAATCGCTGTTGTGATGCCAGTTCAGCTTGGAGCTGCTTCACTTTATCAGCGCGGTCACTCCGTTAGCTTGTCGTATGTGTTAGCATGTTTAGTCTGATGGTGTTTCTTTAGGTTGAAATCCTTAAATAATTAGACAAACACAATTGCCTTGATTTTCAGTGAAGAAGTATTGTAATTCCCATTTCTCTTGAAAGCGACTGCCCTCAATATCAACTTTCCTCGTTTTCTTTGCAGTCGCCATGGCAGAAATGAGTGGAGAGGGGTGGTGCTGCCACCTTTTGGTAATAGGAAGAATTACAGTTTCATGTTTCATGATTTTTTTTTTTATTCAGTTTGACAGTGCAGGCGAGCCATAAATAATACATTATAAGACCGAAGCTGCGGCCCGTATGAAATCTCCGGATTTGGCCCGCGGGCCGGACTTTGGACATGCTGATGTAGAGGCTTCAGAACAAACAAGCGAGTTGGGGGTCAACCCGCAGCTGTTAGGCAAACCGATGAGGTCAAGAGTCACCTGGTACTATATAGCACGGGGACTGGAAGACTCAGGGCCGTCATTCAACAATTTTTCTTTGGGGGTAATGTCGCACGCATGGACGCGAATCACTCCACGCATGCGGTTAAAATAATACATTTACTGAAACACACACAACAGCGGCAGTTACAGTCAAGACCCGGCGAAACTCCCGCTCTGTCAACTACTTCCAGGTACTGAGAATCAGAGATGGGGACTCGAGTCACTGTGACTTGGACTCGAGTCGACTCAAGTCGCTGTTTTGATGACTTGTGACTTGCCGGACAGGGACGCACAAAGTGCCGGATGTGGCCCGCGGGCCGTAATTTGCCCAGAACGGAACAAGTGTCACCCAAAGTGTTTCAAAAGCGCACGATGTAAATTATTGCATAATTCCATCTATCCATCCATTTTCCGAACCGCTTTGTCCCCACGGGGGTCGCGGGCGTGCTGGAGCCTATCCCAGCCGTCAGCGGCCAGTAGGCATCGGACACCCTGAACCGGTCGCCAGCCAATCACAGGGCACACAGAGATGAACAACCATCCGCACTCGCACTCATACCTAGGGACAATTTAGAGTCTTCAATCGGCCTACCAAGCATGTTTTTGGGATGTGGGAGGAAACTGGAGTGCCCGTAGAAAACCCACGCGGACACGGGGAGAACATGCAAACTCCACACAGGGAGGGCCGGAGGTGGAATCGAACCCGCACCCTCCTAACTGTGAGGCAGACGTGCTACCCAGTGTTAGGGTTTACAGATTATCTTGATTATCTTGATCGTATGATTATGTTGGAATGTAGACTAGAATTATTAACTATGTTTAAACCTTTTACCTTTCCTTTAACCATTCAGTTGTTGAAACTTTCCAAATGGTGTGGAAACATTCTTGCTTAGTTAGTCATCTAAAATGCTCCACTAGTTTCTGTTTACACGACCTTGTAAAACAATGAGCTGGGACCCTCCGCACTGATTAACCAGTTGCTGAGGTGACCATCAAACATGTCCAATGTCACCCCCACCCTACCTGTTCTCAATAAATATGCTCTTGCAAGAGACCAAAGGCAGACTTTGTTCGAACATTGCTTGTACCTACAGTAACGAGCAAATTCTCCACTTGCAAGTGCTTAAAGGGCATACTGTCTCCCGTGTGGTTCTTGCAAAATAAGTTAGAGTGAGCACCACTGTAACACCCAGTGTGCCACCGAGCCGCCCGATTGCATAATTTTGCTGGAAAAAAATAATTAGTTTTTTTTATTTTCCCCCCTAATTTGCCGTTATTGTTGATTGTATATTACACGGCGAAAATTGCTAGCGAGACAGACAGACAGAGCGGAGAGGAACACGACGATTGAAAAAAGAAATAGTTTAATTTTCCGGTGACAACTATTCAAGGGTGCACACATTATATACAACTCACTGTGTTTAAAGAGATTTACTTTTGTGTTGTTTGACTAAAGTTGTGAACGTAGCGCCCACTGTGCAATACCAATGTGTACCTGAAATGTACTGGAGAAGTCACATTGTGTTGTATCTGAATGTTGGTTGATGCCAAATGTTAATTTATGTTTAATTGTACTAAGTTCATTTTGTTTTTCCTTATTTAATCACTTCACTGGTTTCTTTTATATCAAACAAATTGTTTTAGGTTATTCACCTGACATGTTTCGGCGGTTTCTTCCGCCTTCATCAGAGTGTCACAGATGTGATAGTGACGCGTCTTTATCAGCTGATGGATGAAGGCACGGCTCACCTGTCAGATTTGACAGGTGAGCCACGCCCTCTGCTGTCCATTCACCTCTCCAGAATGCTGTTCCAGGTTGTAGAGAGCATATAGGCTCCCTCATCCCTGTTGATGGTTCTTACTTAAGAAACGCACAAACCTAACAGCACAGGACATCACCCAACTACTCCACTTCATCGCCACCTCCACATACTTTCAATACAGAAACACAATTTACAGGCAAAAAGAGGGTCTCCCATGGGGAATCCCATGGGAGACCCTCTTTCTGCCATCATGTGCAATTTTTTTATGGAAGATCTGGAACAAAAGGCACTCTTAACAGCTCCGGACACATACAAACCCACGCTATGGAGACGCTACGTCGATGACATTCTAGAAAAAACAAAAACAGGACATACACAACACCTCACAGACCATCTCAACATCATAGACACCACCGGTAACATTAAATTCACCCATGAAGAAGAAACAGACCAAGCCATAGCCTTTCTAGACATCAACATACACCATACAGACAACGGAGACATAAAAATAAAAGTACACAGAAAACCCACACACACCGACCAATACCTCCTCTGGACATCAGAACATCCCACTATACATAAACTGTCAGTTGTCAGAACACTATACGAACGCACAACAATAATCACGGATCCGGAGGACGTAGCACAGGAAGAACAATACATACAACAGGCACTTAAAAAATGTCAGTATCCACAATGGGCAATAACCAAAGGTGCAGAACAGGTAAAAAACAAAACACAGGGGAAAAGAAAGAAACAAACACGGAAACAAGAACCCAGCGGAATGGTGATTTTGCCGTATGTGAGAGGAATTACGGAACGCATCAAAAGAGGCATGAATAAACACAACATAACCACACCTATCAAACCACATACAACACTCCGTCAAATACTGGTCCACCCAAAAGACAAAGTCAACCCGGAAAACAAATGCAATTCCATATACGAAATTCCATGCAAATCATGCAATAAATCATACATTGGAGAGACAGGGAGGAACTTCATCACAAGAAAAATAGAACACAAGAAGGAGTGAGAAGGAGACGGCAACAAGACAAACAAGAGCAATAAAACTACAAGCAGAACAGGAGCACTACAAGTCAGCCATAACCGATCACTGTAAAAGAGAAAACCACATCATGGACTGGGAAAAGGCCAGAGTCATCCGCACTGAAGAAAATAAACATCAGCGTTGGATCAGGGAGGCCATTGAGATCCGCAAGCGGGGCCCGAGAACCATCAACAGGGATGAGGGAGCCTATATGCTGTCTACAACCTGGAACAGCATTCTGGAGAGGTGAATGGACAGCAGAGGGCGTGGCTCACCTGTCAAATCTGACAGGTGAGCCGCGCCTTCATCCATCAGCTGATAAAGACGCGTCACTATCACATCTGTGACACTCTGATGAAGGCGGAAGAAACCGCCGAAACATGTCAGGTGAATAACCTAAAACAATTTGGTTGATATAAAAGAAACCAGTGAAGTGATTAATTTATGTTTTATTTCATTCCTTTAGTTTTCACAGTGTTCATTGACTGTATGTTTTAAACTGTAAGAAGAATAAAAAGACAAAACATCAATACGATGCGTGGATCATTGACCAGTAGTAGCGTTGCTCCTTCCACGCTCGCGGCCACCATCTGCAAACACGTTCTGGTGAAGGGCTTGCTTGAAGATCGGGACGGGCTCCTCAGGGTATTCCAGAAAGAAGGTGCCTCACACAGAATCTAAGCCAGAGCTGTTGAGTGGCTCCGAGTTGGTTTCAGCTGTCATGTGCATCACCTGAGAGTTTTCAGGTCAGCTGCTTTCTGGAACGCCCCCACAGTTGGCGTGCGGCGGCTTCACCTTACTTTTGATTTGCGCCAAGTCCCTGTGCAGCTTCTGGGCGAGGTTGTAGTTGTTGATCTTCTCCAGAATCTTGATGGTCTCCTCTACAGCCTTCTTGCCGTGCTTCTTCGCCAGCTGTTTGACGATGTCCATCTGGTCTGCATTTGGGGAGATGCTCCCGGGCAGGTGCATATGGAACTTGAAGGCCTTGAAGTCTTCCTGCTCCAGCTCATTCAGCATTCTCCACAGCAGCTCCTTGCTCTCGGTATCTAGAGCCATCTGTTAGGTTCAAAATCAGCAAAAGGATCAGCAGACAAAGCCAGTGAGGCAGAATTTTGAGTCTTTTCTCGCGAGGAGTGCAATCAGACTTACAGCAGTCCCGAAATACACTAAAGGTCCGTTAACACTCCTCGCTCTTTTTATTTAGGAATGCCCTACCCACAATGTGAGACTAGCCCCTGAGGTGGGGGAAAGCGTGGGCTTTGTCTCATGAGAAAAGAAACGAGATTCTATAAACAAAAGAAGTCGTAGACAAGATGTCATGAGAATCTAAAAGAGTGCAAGGACAAAATGCCATGTGCAGACATCAACAAAATAGTTTGAGCTATCAACAGCTTTCTTGGATTCCCAGAGTTGTAGAAGGTCAGGAAGCTCCAGACAGCATCGTATGACTTGTTGTGTTCTGGTGGACGTCTGCAAGGCGAAACAGCAAGCATTCTGTGCAATAATTTTATTAATAAGTACTCATTAGGGAACGCATGATAACATATATAGACAATTTATCTAACACCATCTTTCTAGCATCGAGAATCCGCTCACTCCTCCGTCTGTAAGCAACTGCCCGGCCGTGCGTGCGTGCGTGCGTCGCGGTTTTACGACTTCTTTTATGGCCTTACTGGAACTCTGGCTCGTAAAGTCATTTGCCTGGAGTGAGCAGATTTAGCAGGAAGCGTCACGGCGTGGACGGCCGTGCTCCTTGTTCTCACCTCCTTGATTGAGTGCTCTCGTCTGTGAGTTCACTTTTGATCAAGAGGAAACCTGAAAGCAAAGGGATAACCTTGATTTTCTCACACAACAGACGGCGTGACGGCTACAATTGCATTCCACATCCAAACACAGAAGATCACCCGAATTCTGATAAAAAGCCAGCGGAGGCCAAAGTCTGTTCTTTTTATGACTCCTTCCTGGTCCTCAAGGCTGCTTGACAACGACTTTGCTGCTGGATTGTCTTCCTTGTCGTTACGTTTCTTAAAGAAGTAACTGACCGACCCCAAACTTCAAAGTAACCAACTGACAACGTATCGAGAAAGTGACCTACCAGAGATGGGGACTCGAGTCACTGTGACTTGGACTCGTGTCGACTCGAGTCGCTGTTTTGATAACTTGTGACTTGACTTGACAAAAAATAAAAAAACTTGAGACTCGGCTTGGACTTGGAAGTTAAAGACTCGGGACTTGACTTGAGGCACGATGACTTCAATGACTTCAGTGTTATTTAGTTTATGTTTTCAGTTTGAATATAAAATTAATAATACATTTAAAAAAATAATATCGATAACACGGTAGGAGCGCAGGCTGAGAATAGTTTTGTCATGATTGGATCACTTCCCTGTCAATCAATCAGTCGTGCCCTCTCTACGTACATAACGTGTTTATTGGAGAATCACGCCCCTTTATATCAGACATGCACAAACATGTCAGCGGGAGGGGTACCGCGAGTCATCCATCACCTTCAGCTATCGTAATTACCTTTATGACGGCAAAAGACGGACAGCACAGTGCAAGATATGCAACAGAAACATTTCAGACAGCCAGACGACAACTTCAAACTTTGTCTGTTTGAAGTTTATGGAGCTCTGGTGTCTCCAGATGTTACAGATGAAACATAAAATGTTTCTAATGCTCTTTAATGTGTTTCTTCTTTCAATTTTTTTTCAGATTCTTTTTTCATATTTGCAACTCAAATGTGTCAGACACTGTCGGCAGACGTTCATTTTTTTTAGATTGAGCTGTCAATAAATCATTGTATGAGGTAATTTTTTTTGTTTGATTCCATGGTGTATTGTACTGAATATCAGTAATTACAGTGCAAATCCAAATTATTGTCATATTTTTAAAAAGGTTAGACACATTGGACAATGATGGTTACTTAAAGTTACTGATATCTTATCTTTTCACGTTATTAAAATCAGATTCTGCGGGTAAAATTGCAATAATAAGGTGACTTGACTTGGACTTGACCTATTTAAAGTGTACCATTGGTCAGTCGCCATATTAACATTTTTCTATTCTACGAATATGGCTTAATCAAATCCCTGACGTTTATTTTAAAAAAAAAAGCAACTCATGTAGGAAATAAATGGCTTTTAGTAAGTGTGACATGGAAATATGAGAGCATCCATGTTGCTTAGTTTGTGGCCCGGATCAGGCAACTGCGTGACGTCAGCAAATTGTTAGCATCTTGGCTGGCTCCAATCTCGTCCCCAGCGTTGGTGCAGTGCCAACAATTTTTGACCATAAACAAAGGAAAACTGATGCGAAAAGGCAGCAGCGTGATGAAAAGAGATCCCAGAGACAAAACATTGCCGTTCTGAGACAGGTATGTATCTGTGATAAGCAGTTTTTGTCCCCAATTTTGATAAATTACTGCGCGATTATTGTGGTTTGTTTACTTTGGTTTCCCGTCATGGCGGGCAAGCGCATTTTGCCAAGTCAGTTTCCTGTTAAGTGATTTTAGTAAAGGCTATGATCAATTGTTTTTTTAAGTAAATGTTTGGAAGCTGTTTTGTATAATACAGGGATGAGAATGGCAAATGTGAAAAACCATGGAAAAGTAGCGAGGGTGAATACCCGCGAGAGTCGCCGAGGCTAACGTTGCCCGGCCAGCTAGCCGGCCGCTCCCCCCCATATATAAAAAAAATGAAAACAATTCTCAACGGATTTACACGATTCACGAAAATACTTTAGACAGAAAAAAACACGGAGATCCGCGGAAAATTCTCATCCCTGTATACTAGAATACTTGTCCCTGCCTCGAGCTCGCGAGGCAGCCGGATAGCTTTGCCAATGCGAAAGGGGGGGCACAACCTTTTCTAAAGAACATCTAATCGTTGTATTCATTTATTCCTACATCATTACTCACATTACCCTTAAATTTCAACATAATCGATTTCTTATAAAGATAGTATATAGGTCTGGTTGGGGCGCCCCAAAACGGAATCAACTAGGTGACGTCATATCCGGGGCGCCATTTTTCTTCCCCAGGCAGCAGAAGTGCCGGCAATGTTTCAGGCTATATATCTCTTGTCCCTAAGAGGTGTTGTGTTATTTCTCTTTTGATATTGTACATTTACTTTATACTAAATCAGTGCATCGTTCTACAGTTTGACCAATGGTACCCTTTAAGGACTTGACTTGACTTGACTTGACTTGACTTGACATAATCTGTAACTTGACTTGACTTGCCCAAGAAAAAAATGACTTGGGATTTACTTGAGACTTTAAGGTTAAGACTTGAGACTTACTTGAGACTTGCACATGTGTGACTTGGTCCCATCTCTGTGAATATGTTTCTGAACACGTTATAAGCCGTTATATGCAAATAGTACTGTATAGTATCAGTGGCGAATATTTGGGGATTTCAATAAGGCACCTGAGACAACTACCGGGGTCCTCAGTACCCGGAAGTAGTTGACAGAGAGCAGGAGTTTCGCCGGGTCTTGACTGTAACTGTCGCTGTTGTGTGTGTTTCAGGTGAGTAAAGCTTATGAAAAGATGATGATCAGAACTTGCAATACTGCAAGTAGTCTGAGCTAATTATTGATTGAGAATAGGATACATACGGTTACAGTTGTACAATGTATAATTTTGCGTATAACACGGACAGTGTGATGTTTATAACGTATTTTCAGCAGAGATGGGACCAAGTCACACATGTGCAAGTCTCAAGTATGTCTCAAGTCTTAACCTTCAAGTCTCAAGTAAGTCACAAGTCATTTTTTTCTTGGGCAAGTCAAGTCAAGTCCAAGTCAAGTTCTTAAATAGGTCAAGTCAAGTCCAAGTCAAGTCACCTTATTATTGCAATTTTACCCACAGAATCTGATCTTAGTAACGTGAAAAGACAAGATATAAGTAACTTTAAGTAACCATCATTGTCCAATGTGTTTAACCTGTTAAAAAAATATGACAATAATTTGGATTTGCACTGTAATTACTGATATTCAGTAAAATACACCATGGAGTCAAACAAAAAAGAAATTACCTCATACAATGATTGACAGCTCAATCTAAACAAATGAACGTCTGCCGACAGTGTCTGACACATTTAAGTTGCAAATATGAAAAAATAATCTGAAAAAAATGTGAAAGAAGAACACATTAAAGAGCATTAGAAACATTTTATATTTCATCTGTAACATCTGGAGACACCAGAGCTCTATAAACTTAAAACGGACAAAGTTTGAAGTTTGACAGTTTAAATAGTGCTGCAGTACACATAAACACACTTTCTACTGGGGTAGTAGACAAATCCAGTCACTCCGTCCCGACCGGTCTTGCTGATGAAACGGTGCCTGTTTTAGATAACTTCACATGTGTAACAAATATTCATCATCAAATTCCCACGGTCGTTTCATCGTACCGCGCTAATAAACTTTTGAGAGGTGATGTTAGGCCTAGAGAACACAATTTTACTCGCATCCCGTTTAAAAATCCTTCGATAGATACGCACCCTGATCTACCGATTACACTTAAACTCGGTTTTATGAATATTAGATCGCTTCATACGAAAGCAGTTCTCGTTAATGACCTTATCACGGAACATAATCTAAACGTTTTTGGTCTTTGCGAGACCTGGTTAAAACCTAATGAACTGCTGCCACTTAACGAGGCCTCACCTCCAAATTTTGTGAGCTCGCATGTGGCACGTCCTCGAAAAAAGGGTGGGGGTGTCGCCCTCATCTCAAATTCCGAGCTTAGATTTAGGCCTCGGTCAATTCACGTATTTAAAACATTTGAAGTTCTCATTGTGCGATCCACTGCTTTACCGTCATTCTATCTTGCTGTTATTTACCGTCCACCCGGGGCTTACTCTGGCTTCCTGGATGAATTTTCAGAATTTGTGGCTGATCTAGTGACAAATGCAGATAATATAGTTATCATGGGTGATTTCAACATCCACATGAATTCACCGTCAGAACCACTGACTTCGGCATTTCAAACTTTAATCGATACGTTTGGTTTTACGCAAGCCGTACCTTAGATCTGGTATTATCCCGGGAACTAGCAACCTCAAATATAGCAGTACTGCCATACACTACTGTTCTGTCTGATCATTTCTTAATAAAATTTGAAATTTTAGTTCCTTGTCAAAGACAAGAGAGCAATCAGAATTATAGCAGCCGTAATTTTAACTCCATGACTGCAACTGCGCTATCTGAGTTACTGTCGCCGGCAACCGCCATGTTTCCCGCATACAGCGGCTCTATTGATAATCTTAAAAATGAATTCAATGCGACATTATTAAAAGCTATCGACTCTGTGGCACCGCTACGTCTGAAAACTCGCCGTAGATGGCCAACTCCGTGGTTCACAGATGAAAAACGTACGCTTAAACAATTATGTAGAACGCATGAGCGCAGATGGCGTTTAACTAAACTTGAGGTTTTCCATCAGGCATGGAAGGACAGCCTCCTGAAATATAAAGATGCGCTTATTTTAGCAAAAACTCGTTATTTTTTGCAAGTCATTAATCTCAATAAAAATAATCCTAAATACCTATTTGATACAGTGGCAAAGCTAACTCTGCGCCAGCCGACCCCCGATAGCTCCTTCCACTTAGCTGACGAGTTTATGAAATTTTTTGCTCAAAAGATTGAGTCCATTAGGGACGAGATCAAGAATACCATTCCAATCGCTCCGCCGGTTACTAGCGCTGGGGATCATGCAATAACCCTCTCAAATTTTAAAAGCGTGTCCCTTGAAATGCTTACAAAATTGATTAGTGCGGCTAAACAAACAACATGTTTACTCGACCCGCTTCCAGCCAAACTACTTAAAGAATTATTTCCAATTTTAAGACCGTCCGTCTTAAATATAATCAATCTGTCTGTTTCCTCTGGGATAGTGCCAACAGCCTTTAAAACCGCTATTATTAAACCGCTACTTAAGCGAGCAAATCTTGACCTGGACTGTCTCAGTAATTATAGGCCAGTTTCAAACCTCCCATTCATAGCAAAACTTCTTGAAAAAGTAGTAGCGCAGCAGCTTATTGATTACATGGTCGCTAATAATCGATATGACTCTTTTCAGTCTGGTTTTAGAGCTAATCATTCCACAGAGACAGCACTTGCTAAAATGACTAATGATCTCCTCATAGCTATGGATTCAAATACGTCGTCTTGATCTTAGTGCTGCCTTTGACACTGTAGACTTCGATATTTTATTAGGGCGTCTTAAAAGTTGTGTTGGTATCTCAGGGTCAGCACTCAGCTGGTTCAGTTCCTATCTATCAGACAGGACGCACCAAGTGGTCCATGGCAATACGTCCTCTGAGCTCTATAATGTTACGTGTGGTGTCCCACAGGGATCGGTACTCGGACCGATTTTATTTAATATTTATATGATTCCGCTTGGGGACATAATACGTAAATATAATATTAGTTTTCATTGCTACGCGGATGACACCCAATTATATATGCCGTTATCGATGACAGATCCGCGGGACTGTTGTAATCTCGAGGCGTGCCTTGCGGAGATCAAGCAATGGATGTCTCTCAACTTCCTTTGTCTTAACCCAGATAAAACTGAGATGTTGATAATTGGTCCTACTCGTTATCAACACTAATTTAAGGAAACCACTATAACTATAGATAACCGTACTATCACTTAGAGTGATACGGTAACTAATCTCGGGGTAATATTTGACCAAACGCTCTCCTTTCAAAAACACATTAAGAATATAACCAGGATTGCGTTTTTTCACCTTCGTAATATTGCTAAGATTCGTCCTGTCCTCTTGACCGGGGATGCGGAAACTATTATACATGCGTTCGTCACGTCGCGCCTGGACTACTGTAATGTATTATTCTCTGGTCTTCCTAAGTCCAGTATCAAAAGTCTACAGTTAGTGCAAAATGCCGCTGCGAGGCTGCTCTCACGGTCAAGAAAATTTGATCACATTACCCCAATATTAGCCAAATTACATTGGCTCCCAGTCCATTTAAGATGTGACTTCAAGGTTCTTCTACTAACCTATAAATCACTGCATGGCTTAGCGCCTTCATATCTCGTCGACCTAGTCGTTCCTTATGTTCCGTCTCGTAACCTTCGTTCGCAAAACGCTAGTCTTTTAGTTACACCGAGGGCCAAGAAAATGTCTGCAGGGTTTAGAGCATTCTCTATTCGGGCTCCAGAGCTTTGGAATGCCCTACCAATGGATATTAGAACTACTACCTCAGTAGAAACATTTAAGACACGTTTAAAGACACATTTCTATGAGATGGCCTTTAACTAACTTGTAGTGGCCGATTTGGCCGGAGTTTGTTTTGTTCTCTCTGCCCACCCCATCCCTGGCTGGGGAGGGGGTTAAGTGGCTCAAAAGCTGATAGCGGCTAGCTGGATTCTCGGGGACCAATTCAAGATGAAGAAACTGCAGCTCAACCTCCTTGAAGACACTGCCAGGACAATCAAGGGCACCTCCGACATCCATTTATTCATTGATTTTCATATTATGTATTACTTGTGCCCTCTCTGCATCCATTACAACCTGGTGATCCTGAAAGGGGGATCCTTCCATCTGTGGTCCCTTCTCAAGGTTTCTCATTTTCCCCTGGCAGGGTTTTTTTGAGTTTTTCCTTGCCCTTTTGGGAGCTTATTAAGATCAGGGGATGCTTTGAGAATAATTGTCAATTTTGGCTATGTGAAGCCCTTTGAGACTGTTTGTGATTTAGGGCTATACAAATAAACTTGACTTGACTTGACTTGACTTGACTTGACTTGACTTGAAGTTGTCGTCTGGCTGTCTGAAATGTTTCTGTTGCATATCTTGCACTGTGCTGTCCGTCTTTTGCCGTCATAAAGGTAATTACGATAGCCGAAGGTGATGACTCGCGGTATCGCTCCCGCTGACATGTTTGTGCATGTCTGATATAAAGGGCCGTGATTCTCCAATAAACATGTTAGGTAGGTAGAGAGGGCACGACCGATTGATTGACAGGGTAGCGGTCTAATCATGACAACGCCATTCTCAGCCTTATATTTTATATTCAAACTGAAAACATAAACTAAATAACACTGAAGTTATTCAAGTCATTGTGTCTCAAGTCAAGTCCCGAGTCTTTAACTTCCAAGTTCAAGTCGAGTCTCAAGTTTTTTTTATTTTTGTCAAGTCAAGTCACAAGTCATCAAAACAGCGACTCGAGTCGACTCGAGTCCAAGTCACAGTGACTCGAGTCCCCATCTCTGGTAGGTCACTTTCTCGATACGTTGTCAGTTGGTTACTTTGAAGTTTGGGGTCGGTCAGTTACTTCTTTAAGAAACGTAACGACAAGGAAGACAATCCAGCAGCAAAGTCGTTGTCAAGCAGCCATGAGGACCAGGAAGGAGTCATAAAAAGAACAGACTTTGGCCTCCGCTGGCTTCTTATCAGAATTCGGGTGATTTTCTGTGTTTGGATGTGGAATGCAATTGTAGCCGTCACGCCGTCTGTTGTGTGAGAAAATCAAGGTTATCCCTTTGCTTTCAGGTTTCCTCTCGATCAAAAGTAAACTCACAGACGAGAGCACTCAATCAAGGAGGTGAGAACAAGGAGCACGGCCGTCCACGCCATGACGCTTCCTGCTAAATCTGCGTCACTCCAGGCAAATGACTTTACGGGCCAGAGTTCCAGTAAGGCCATAAAAGAAGTCGTAAAACAGCGACGCACGCACGCACGGCCGGGCAGTTGCTTACAGACGGAGGAGTGAGCGGATTCTCGATGCTAGAAAGATGGCTCTAGATACCGAGAGCGAGGAGCTGCTGTGGAGAATGCTGAATGAGCTGGAGCAGGAAGACTTCAAGGCCTTCAAGTTCCATATGCACCTGCCCGGGAGCATCTCCCCAAATGCAGACCAGATGGACATCGTCAAACAGCTGGCGAAGAAGCACGGCAAGAAGGCTGTAGAGGAGACCATCAAGATTCTGGAGAAGATCAACAACTACAACCTCGCCCAGAAGCTGCACAGGGAAATCAAAGGTAAGGTGAAGCCGCCGCACGCCAACTGTGGGGGTGTTCCAGAAAGCAGCTGACCTGAAAACTCTCAGGTGATGCACATGACAGCTGAAACCAACTCGGAGCCACTCAACAGCTCTGGCTTAGCTTCTGTGTGAGGAACCTTCTTTCTGGAATACCCTGAGGAGCCCGTCCCAATCTTCAAGCAAGCCCTTCACCAGAACGTGTTTGCAGATGGTGGCCGCGAGCGTGGAAGGAGCAACGCTACTACTGGTCAATGATCCACGCATCGTATTGATGTTTTGTCTTTTTATTCTTCTTACAGTTTAAAACATACAGTCAATGAACACTGTGAAAACTAAAGGGATGAAATAAAACATAAATTAACATTTGGCATCAACCAACATTCAGATACAACACAATGTGACTTCTCCAATACGTTTCAGGTACACATTGATATTGCACAGTAGGCGCTACGTTCACAACTTTAGTCAAACAACACAAAAGTAAATCTCTTTAAACACAGTGAGTTGTATATAATGTGTGCACCCTTGACTAGTTGTCACCGGAAAATTAAACTATTTCTTTTTTCAATCGTCGTGTTCCTCTCCGCTCTGTCTGTCTGTCTCGCTAGCGATCTTTGCCGTGTAATATACAATCAACAATAACGGCAAATTAGGGGGGAAAATAAACAAACCAAATTATTTTTTTCCAGCAAAATTATGCAATCGGGCGGCTCGGTGGCACACTGGGTGTTACAGTGGTGCTCACTCTAACTTATTTTGCAAGAACCACACGGGAGACAGTATGCCCTTTAAGCACTTGCAAGTGGAGAATTTGCTCGTTACTGTAGGTACAGCAATGTTCGAACAAAGTCTGCCTTTGGTCTCTTGCAAGAGCATATTTATTGAGAACAGGTAGGGTGGGGGTGACATTGGACATGTTTGGTGGTCACCTCAGCAACTGGTTAATCAGTGCGGAGGGTCCCAGCTCATTGTTTTACAAGGTCGTGGAAACAGAAACTAGTGGAGCATTTTAGATGACTAACTAAGCAAGAATGTTTCCACACCATTTGGAAAGTTTCAACAACTGAATGGTTAAACTTTTCAGAGTCAAGGAAAGGTAAAAGGTTTAAACAAAGTTAATAATTCTAGTCTACATTCCAACATAATCATACGATCAAGATAATCAAGATAATCTGTAAACCCTAACACTGGGTAGCACGTCTGCCTCACAGTTAGGAGGGTGCGGGTTCGATTCCACCTCCGGCCCTCCCTGTGTGGAGTTTGCATGTTCTCCCCGTGTCCGGGTGGGTTTTCTACGGGCACTCCAGTTTCCTCCCACATCCCAAAAACATGCTTGGTAGGCCGATTGAAGACTCTAAATTGTCCCTAGGTATGAGTGCGAGTGCGGATGGTTGTTCATCTCTGTGTGCCCTGTGATTGGCTGGCGACCGGTTCAGGGTGTCCCCTGCCTACTGGCCGATGACGGCTGGGATAGGCTCCAGCACGCCCGCGACCCCCGTGGGGACAAAGCGGTTCGGAAAATGGATGGATAAAGGGAATTATGCAATAATTTACATCGTGCGCTTTTGAAACACTTTGGGTGACACTTGTTCAGTTCTGGGCAAATTACGGCCCTTTGTGCGTCCCTGTCCGGCCCGCATGAGGCCAATCGTAAATTATATTTGATTACTACCTAATTTATCTATATTAAAAAAATTGTGTCGTGCGTACAATACAACTGTTTCGCTTTTATTTTGAAAGGCGTCGCACTTCCGTGTAGCGTACGTGTATGTGAGCTGTGCGTGAAGGTGAACAGTGCGAAGTAATGCTGCCCGAGAAATGTGTGCTGACCCTCAGAAAAGAAAAGTTGACAAGGAGCGCCGTGTTTTCAACAAGACATGGACTGCCAAGTATTTCTTTACAGAAACAAAAGGTAAAGCCATGTGCCTGATTTGTGGTACACAGGTCGCTGTGTTTAAAGAATATAATTTGAGTCGCCACTACACGACCAAGCATGAGAAAAAATACATCTGTCTTATAAAAAGGGCGCATCAGAGGCTGATGCATTGCTAGCAAAAGTGCAAGCACAACAAGGACTTTTTATCAAACTTCACACCCAGAGATGGAGCGGCTTTGTCATTTGAGGAAAAGTTAAAGAAGTTAAGAATAAATTGTACTGATTAATAATTGTTTTTTTATTTGACCTTTACACCACAATTTCACATAGCTTAATATACCGTAATTTCTGGACTATCAGCCACGACTTTTTTCCAAAATTTTGTACCCTGCGGTTTATAGTCAGGTGCAACTTATATAAGATTTTTTTCGTGATTTTTGTGATGACTTGATCACTTCTACTCTTAACACTATTATATACAGTAAAAGCTACAAAACAAACTGACAAATAACTCGTTTTCAAATCAGATGAGTAAAAACTGCTCAAATATTTAAAAAAAAAAAGATACTATTAAAAGTGAAGACAATTTGCAATTCTAGTAATGACACACGGATTTGATGCACAATTTGTCTTCGCGGGCCACATAGAGTGATGTGGCGGGCCGTATCTGGCCCCCGGGCCTTGAGTTTGACACCTGTGCTCTTAACCCTTTCTCTTACTCTGCCATGTGACTCAGAGATTACACAAAGCAGTGGCGCTGTTTAGACCATCTGCATTGTATTAAAACCCAATCAATCAGCATTTAAATTAAATTTTTCTGACATTTTGCTCACCAAAAAACAAGTTGTAATGAATGTGAACTTTTAATGCATTCTATTCAGAAGGTTACTTTGAACCTTAAACGGCGGCGCGGCGTACTTATGGATTTTTACGGCCTCCGGCCTCTAGGGGGCGCTCTAACAGGAAGCAAGAGCGTGACAGGCGAAGAAGAGATAATGCGCCGAAGAAGACGTGCTGGTTTGTGTTTACATTTCGCGCATCACGCAGAACGCGATCAAGACGGACATTACTGAAAGGAAGCCTTTATACACAAACCGTCATCATGGGGGACAAAATAAATGCATATGATGCCGCTTTTAAGCCAAAGGCAGTCGATGTTGATGACACTATGTTGTGTCTACTCTGGAGCGTACTTATGGATTTTTACGGCCTCCGGTCTCCAGGGGGCGCTCTAGCAGGAAGCAAGAGCGAGACAGACGAAGAAGAGATAATGCGCCGAAGAAGATGTGCCAGTTTGTGTTTTGATCGTCTCGCGCATCACGCACACACCCGCACTCACACAAAGAAGAGACAGAACGAGATCAAGACGGACATTACTGAAAGGAAGCTTGTATACACAAACCGTCATTATGGGGAACAAAAGAAATGCATATGATGCCGCTTTTAAGCTATACGTGTCGCTCGCTAGTTTAATGTAATTTAGCGCTTCGTGCATGAATAAGATTAGCATGAGCAGACCCTCATCACACTCGAAGAAATGCATAAAAGCGACGACGAAAGAGACTGAGAAAGTGTGAGGCGAAGGATATCTAACGCTATTCCAATCGGACACTAAGGAGGAAGACTTCGACGGTTTCAATGCACAGGAGGAAGATGAAGACGGCTCTTTTTTTACTTTTACTGGTATGTTTTTTTTAACCAGCCCTGTTAGTGCTGTGTTACCGTGTTGCTGCTGTGTTACCGCTGCGTCTCAGTGACTTTGCTGTGTTACTTCCGTGTTGCTGCGGTATTACTGCCACATCGCAGGCAGTGTTTGGAAAGAAATGTTAAGGTATGTTATTAAAGCTTTAAAAAAACTTTCTGTGTCCAGTCTCTTTACTAATAACTCACGTGCACACTTCCGCGTTTCTGCGGTACTACTGCTGCGTCACAGGCAATGTTTAGAAAGACATGTTTAAGTATGTTATTAAAACGTTAAAAAGGCTTTCTATGTACTTTCTTTGTAAAAAAAAAAAAAACTCGTGTACACGTGCGGTTTATAGTCCGGTGCGGCTTATGTAAGAAAAAAACTGAAATATCCCTGAATTTTAGCTGGTGCGGCTTATAATCCGGTGCGTTTTCTAGTCCGGCAATTACAGTAATAATTTACAATACTTACTATTTGTGGCGGGACAGACCATTCGTTTTACTTTGGCGTTTTTAGGAGACAAGATTTCAAAAACGTCACTGAGGCATTTGTTAATGAACTCCCCTTCATTGTATGGCTTTTTAGCCCGTGCAATGTTCCAAGCCAGTTGAAACAATACAAGCGTGACAGTCTCTGAGTGCTTCGTAACTTTAAAAAAAAAAAAAAAAAATTACCTGTTTTTTTCTGCCTGACTTTTCAAAGTATCCAACTTGCGCTTGCGAAATTCAGTCCCTTTTGGAATGTCCTTATCGGGATTAGCATGAAGTGAGCTGAAGTGGCGCTGAAGATTTGAAGCTTTTAAATGCGCTAATGATGTCCGACATATCAGGCAGAATGGCTTGCCGTTGCGTTCAACAAAAAAATATAAAGTTTCCCACTCTGTTAAAAACGTCCTGTGTTCATCTTCATATATTCGTTTAGCTGTGCATTTTTTCCTTGCCATTTTGAGAGCGAAATTGACACTCCTCGTATGGGTGTTTCCCTCCTCCTTTGCGGGGTTTCACCTCACGCGCATGCGCGTTTGACCAAAATACCATATTGAACTCAAGCAAAGTGAACACGCACAAAAAATAAACACAAATGTTGATATGTACGTAAAAGAGCCGCATGCGAGCCACGGGATGGCCTCCCCTGGCCGAGGGTGACAGTTGGGGGGGGGGACCTGCAACCACAAAATGTATATCCATCCATCCATTTTCTGAACCGCTCAGTCCCCACGGGGGTCGCGGGCGTGCTGGAGCCTATCCCAGCCGTCATCGGGCAGTAGGCGGGGGACACCCTGAACTGGTTGCCAGCCAATCGCAGGGCACACAGAGACAGACAACCAATCTCACTCACACTCACACCTAGGGACAATTTGGAGTCTTCAATCGGCCTACCAAGCATGTTTTTGGAATGTGGGAGGAAACCGGAGTGCCCGGAGAAAACCCACGCGGGCCCGGGGAGAACATGCAAACTCCACACAGGGAGGGCCGGAGGTGGAATACAAAATGTATATATTTTTTTTATTATTGTTTTCATTCGAAGTTGTTCTAACTTATATAAATGCATATTTTCATATAATTCATAAAAGGCGCCCTCCATTTTGCAGGGTTTAACAATTCTATGTTTGGGGCATCACAACAAACACCCTCCAGCTGACTTGTCTTTTGGCACACCACGGCCAGGGGAGGGGGCTCCAGGGAAAATCTTGCCTCGGGCACCAAATTGCTCAGGGCCGCCACTCTTGACAATGGCAAACTATCAACTGACCGAACCTATGGAGGGCTGTTCTTTGTTCAACTATTTCCTTGGCGGCTATAATGAATGATGACTAACATTGACAATGACAAACTATCACCTATGGAGGGTTGGGGTGCCCTCTGGTGGGGACATCTTGTACTGCACCCGCTTATTTCACTTGTTTCCACGAGGACGATGTCTTTTGACCTCAACGTTTAAACCCAATGGCCGAGAAAAGACAATTTTGCCAATAAAGAACTTACTCGACATCTTTGTTTGATGCAACATTGCCACGAAGAACTAACTGCGCGTCGAGGTGGCTCCGTACGTGTTGGATGTGACCTCGTCAAATGGACGGGTCAGCTTTGCCTTTGTCCTCTGATGCAAAGTGGCAGTGGCGTGCGGGCCGAATCACAAAGCGACACTGGGAAACGTTTGGAGAAGCCATTGAAAGGTTTGCAGAAGGTTGCTCAACACGGAGGGAAAAGAACGTTCTGTCTTTATGACTCGAGAGTCAAATGTTTCCATTGCAAATGCCTCGTGACTTCAAAGTAACTGCTGTGTTGTGCTACTTGTCATTCCTTCATTGGTATTGACTGAATACGTACAGATGAGGTGATTTAAGAGCAAGCTGTTAAGTCGTTTCTACTGAATAACAAGGCCGCCTGGGTAGTACGTGTTGCATTTATTGCTTGAATCAAGTCAAGTCATTGATATTGGCTCACGTGATTTGCATGTCTTAAAGTGATGATGATGATGATGATGATTAATTTTATTCGTTTCAAACAGGCAAACCACACAAGCAATCAAAGACACATACTACATTCAATATATGATGCTGCTTACAGTGCTTGCTATGTAGCTATGTTGGGGCTCAAAACTGAACCCTGGGGGACACCGCGGTGAATGTTTAAACATGACTCCTGTCATGGTCTCCTGGTCCGCAAACACCTCGTCACTGGCAAAGAAAGCTCAGCGCCGCCTGTACTTCCTGCGGAAGCTCAGGCGTGCATGTGCTCCTCAGGCAGTCCTGTCTACATTCTACCGTGGCACCATTGAGAGCGTCCTCACCAGTTGCATCGCTATCTGGGGTGGTAACTGCACTGAACAGAACTTGAAGGCCCTGCAGCGCATAGTGAATACGGCTGGTAAGATTATTGGTGCTTCGCTCCCCTCCCTGAAGGACATTTACACCTCCCATCTCGCCCGCAAGGCAGCCTCGATTGCGAGAGATGTGAGTCACCCGGCTCACTCTTTGTTTGACCTTCTGCTCTCTGGGAAGAGGTACAGGAGCCTGCGCTCCCGCACCACTAGACTCGCCAACAGCTTCTTTCTCCAGGCTGTTAGGACCCTGAACTCGCTACCCCCTTCTGCGTAGCGTGCGGCACTGTTGCGCTATTTTCTGGAATGTCTGCTGTACGCTCACTTGCTCCTTTTTGCTCCTCTTATTTATTTATTTGTTGTGTTATTTATTCATTATTTATTCAGCACGCTGTTGTTTATTTGTTTATTTGATTGTTGTGGGCCATGTCTTGTCGCCGTGGGAAAGGGGGTAACGAAATTTCGGTTTCTTTGGGTGTCTTTGGCATCTGGAGAAATTGACAATAAAGCTGACTTGATTGACCCATTCTCACCAACTGCTGACTGTTACTGTCAATTAAATGTGTTCCACAAAGTACTTGTTGAACTTGTTAGCCATTTCATTCATGTTAAGTGTTTATTTGTTCTCAGTATAAAGTAAGAGGGGTACGTTTTTTGTGGTGTATTTTGGTTATCGAGTGGAGGATGTTCCACATGCCTCGTACGTTCTTCCTATTATCTTCTCTATGGTAATCATCTTTCTTAGCAGACCGTATGATAGATGTCCATTCATTTTTGCATAGCTTGTATTTGCTTTCAGCTTCAGGTGTTCTTGTTTGAATGAAGTCAGTTTTTGTTTTCTTTTTTTACAACCATTTCTAATTCCTCCAGTGACCCACGAGTAGTTCTTAGACTTGCCATTTGTTGTAATGGACAATGTTTGTTAAGTAGCAATGAATTAAGGAATATACTATAAGCTTTATCGACATCATTACTGACTGCATGAACCTCATTCCAATTCTGCTCAATTAAGTAATTTTTTAGTGCATGAACTGGTGAGACTTGACTCTTTTCCAAATCAAAGTCAAGTCTGCTTTATTGTCAATTTCTTCATATGTCAAGTGTAAACAATACATGGTGCTGAAAAAATCCAAGGTGGGTCTATGTTCATTTGCTTTGAACAAATCAATGTTAAAATCTCCACAAATATACATTTTTATTTTTTTCAGATTTCAATTGAAATGCACTCCAAAACATTTTCGATATCAGTTGACATTTTCTTTATGATTTTATATTTGTGAGAGCTCTCAATAAATAGAGCGACACCCTCCTCCCGTTTGATTTTGGTCTATTGATAGATTGCAATTTGTAACCCTCCAAATCAAAATCAGTCACTCTATCTCCCCACATCCGTCCATGTAAGGATGTCATTTCGACTGAATCATCCAGCCTTTGGAAGAATCAATTGCCAAGGTCTAAAATGAGGAGTCCGCCGCTTGCTTCTGGGCTGTTGTCGCTGGCTTGCATCATCGCGATTGGCTGTTTGTACTTCCTGTCCGATGCGGCGCCGTGGCTAACGTAGGCCCTCGCAAAGGGCTTGCGTCGCACGTCGTTTGTGTCCATTGATCGCGTACGCCCACTAGTAAGTATCCGTGAGAATAGTTTGAAAGGAATGCTCTGCGACGGGAATGAGTGCAAAAAGCAAACAATCCATTGTAAAATCTGTCACTCATACTATTCCTTTTGTTAGGCTACGGATTTTAGTTATTGATTTGAATCCAAATTGCGATCAACACTTAACACATGAGTTGCTATGTCCCAATCCACACACTGGCGCACCTAACAATTTTGCGAGTTCGTTCTGTCAAAGAGAAGACCGGTAGATCAATCAGACCAAATTTACCAATTGTTTATTCATACAAAGCGAACTAATACAGGCCTGGGTCCCGGGTCCCTCACACTAAAACTCATGCGTTTTTGTGACCACCAAAAGACGACACATTCTTCCGGGTTGCCCAGTTTTGAAGAAACACAATATGAAATTCTTCAAGCATGCAAAACATTGTGTGATGATTGGTCGATGGCCATCTCCTCCCCGTCTAGGTGTTATTGCTGAGGTCAGGCGGTTGGGTTTTCCCCGCGAAGCCCAACCACCTGTACGTGATGTTGTTCTCGTTTCTCACCGACCTTGAGGTGTTATCGTCCGGTACTCCCTGTCTGGGCCTATTCCACAACACTTCGAAGAAAACAAGCCACCCCCCCCTCCCCCATCTGGGGCTTTCTGACTGTTAGAGATTTGCTCACTCCAACTTATTTTGCAAGAACCACACGGGAGACAGGCAAGTTCTTTTAGACACCTGCAGGTGGAGAGATCACTCGCTACAGGAATGAAATCTAAAAGTCTCCTCCCTGCAAGGGCATATTTATTAGGAGGAACAGAGTGGGGGTGGGAGTGGACAGGTTTGGTGAACCCCCGGCCTCTGATAAGATCAGAGCAGGGGGTGTTTTACACTGTTGTGGGAAACAGAACAACTTTGATTGCTTCCCCTGCAGCTGGTCAATCAAGCAGAGGAAGCAACCACTTCATCTTACTCTGCATTGTGAGGGCAAGACAAGATTGATTTAATCATTATAGTTTACATTCCAACATAATCCTACGATAAAGATAACCTGGAAAACCCTAACATCTCCCTCCTGTTTTATCATATGATTATGTCACCCCAAACAACAAAGACAAGTAAGAAAATACATATATATATATATGTATAATGAAGAAAGAAGAATAGTAAAAATAAAAACAAACAATGATAGCAACACTTTCCAGTGAAGATGAGGCATTACCTCAACACCCCAGACCAAACTTATTGTGTAAGTGAAAAACCTGCTGGCCAGATGTCATTAGCAGGAAAATCCTTACACGGCCCCTGTGCCACGGGCGACCAGAATGCTATCAATAAAAAATGAAAAGAAAAACACAGAAACAGTACATCATTGTATCCATCACTTGCGAAGCATTTTCGATGGTCAAATCATCAAGTTTCCGTAAAACATGCTCAACAGAACAGCATCTACGCAATCCACGTCTCATTATCATTATCACATCTGCCACGCCTAAGAAGTTGTATATGTGCTCGTGTTTTCGTCAGCTGATGATGTTCTAGTCTGTAGGTGTGTTCTGTCACACACACTGGCGCACACACTCGTGTCCAGTTGGCAGGCTGCATCGGACAACTCTGGTGACCACAAAACCACGATCCGTTCTGAACAGGCACGTGCACTCATAGGATGCAGGTGAGGCAGTGCTTCTGAAACTCTGGATGAAGTAGGTCCCGTCCGATGGTGCAGCCATGTCGGTAGTAGAGCCCTTACACCTTGAAAACGGCTCTCTCATCCTGGCACACTGCGGTGATGTCCAAAGCTCCCATCCAGTTTCCTCCTGGAGAGCAGTCGTCGTTAATGCAGACGTGGGTCTTGTTACCTTGGATGTAACATGTGTAATTCACTCCAGCTGGTCTCTCCGTGTAGGCCACTTGTGGTATTGTTCGTCCTCTAACAGTCACATTGAGATTTGCCCAGAAGTGTTCATCATAGGCACCGTCTGCAAGTCCAGAGTGGGATGGGTCGGCATCACTGATTGTGACTGCTCGGCGTTGATATCCAACTCCTCCCATGGATGCCATACGTTTCGCTTCAGTGACATTCATTGCTCTGGCCTCCAAGCGAACTTGCGTGGAGGAAGGGGGGAGTTTCGAACACACATAGCACGCCTCCTGTGTGTGAGGTCTCACAGTGAACCTGACATACCGGTACCAAGTGTTGGTTTCGTATGGGTTTCTGGGGTCCCATGACCAGTCTTCAAAGTTCTCATCATGTGACCATCGTTTACCACAGGCAACATTGTCATTTGGTCTGTTCAGATGAGTCAATAGACCATAGCACGCTCCAACCACAACGCAGCAGAGGATCCATCTGGCATATGGAGCCCCGTTGCTACTAGGATGGCAGCGACACCGGGACATCCCCTCGCCTAGCGGAGTGGGGATCGATGAATTCTTTACCAACATTGAGACGCCTCACCCTAAACGATGGGGCCCCTTTGTAGTCAGCCTTCCCCACCACTCCGAATTAGGGGTCCAGCACTCTCTGCAACTTGCAGTGGCTGTGGTGAATCCAGCTGGGCCGTTGAGAAATTTTTACCGCCGTGGGAGTAGCAAGCAAAACTTGGAACGGTCCCTCCCACCGCGGGCTGGCCCAGTTCTTTCTTTTGATGACCTTGATGTAGACCCAGTCTCCTGGATTGATGGGGTTGTCGACCTGTGAGGAGGAAAGATCAGGCGGCAGTAAATTTGTCTTTGACACAGTTTGAGCGTCCTGATCATATAATCTGCCAAGGACTGCTCTTCATCTGTTGTTTGCAACTCTCGTAGTTCTTATTGTTCTTATGTTCCTGTTAGCCTGCAATTGTCCAAATCAAAAATGTTTTCTTTTAACTGTTTTTCTTTTGAACCTCTAAATCTCTCGTGTTGCTAACCTATCTACACCAGAATAAAAAAATTACCACAGTATAACACCAAATGTATTCGAAAATTAATTGTCATAAAGTGTTGTATTATTACTATCTTCCACTATCTGTCCTACTCACTCCCTCCTTTTGTCGCTTGGAAACGCCCATGCCTCACACCTTGACAAACTTTTTGGGAGAATGCGTTCTTTACTACATACGATTCCATCATCATTTAATTTGACTTTCTGTCCAAAACGCTTCTCAATTTCCCAGTTCACACATCTTCTACATGTGTTACTGGTTCTCCAGTTTTTTTTCTGTATCAATCCAAAAGCTACGTGTTTCTAACATTTAACCTGCTCAAAATCACTCTTTCATCAAAGTCGCTCTACTAATTTTCCATAGTAGTCGCCAACGACTTCAACCATTCAACCTGTAATTTCTTTTCATTCAGGCTATCATTCATCAATGTTCATTTGCATCTCACACACAGTCTCCAAAAAGGAGTCTTTCTATCACATTGGTCCCAATTCATCCAAGCTCACCACACAACATTCATATATCATTTTCAACTCAGGTTTCCCGGTAGAACAATCCACCAATTCAAAAAAAAAATTAACTAAAACAAACAATTGGCAAATTAATCTGAATTTTTTCTTTGTTTTTAAATTTGAAGAACTCAATCTCTCAGATTTAGCTTGCATTTAGAATTTTGTATAATCTTATAACACAACCAATCAATTATTCCTATTAAATGTAGCATTGCAAAATCTTAAATTCACAATTTAGCTTCTTTCAATTCCTGAAAGCATGTTCTGTCATTTTTTTTTTCTTTGAATTTCTCATGTGGGCTCGACACTTAACATGCACTAGTGTGGATTAGTTTCTGCTTGCAAACAGATTTCTGTCTTTTTCCTCTCATTTTTAGCTTTCAAAATCATTTCTGTTCTGCGGTGCAAATTGGATAGACCACAGTCTAGCAATTTTTTTTATACTAAAACTTTAGCCAATGTTCATCATTTTAACATATACGCACACACATGCACAGCTCTCGCACGCAAAAGGTAGTTCCCAGCACCAATGATTCGTCACAGGCTGGCCATTTCCTGTGGTCGATCATGAGCTGGTCCCTCCCATGCACACGAGGACAGCACATTCTAATTTTATTTATTTATCTTCTAGAAGCAAGTTGCATTTCTTTACCACTTGAACTCTCAACTTCCTTTCTACTCCATACTTTTTCTTCCACTTCGGCATATATTGCATACAATTAAGAAATCGCCATTTACTTCTCATCTCCGTCAAGAGGTAGAGATTTACCATTTTTATTTCCCATCTTAATTCTAGTAGTTTTAGGTTTTACAATCTCTTTGTCTCAAAAATATTATTATTATTATTATTACTATTATTACTTATTTATTTCTTTGAGGATCCTCAATGCAGGTTTAAATTGACCTTTCAACAAATTACTAGCCTGTATTATTGCCGTGGATCAATGCTAGAACTGCTATTTAGTCAATTTATCCTACCAGTCACACTCCCAACCACACCAACTCAAGCGCTTTGTATTTTTCTCATGGCTCGGACAAACCAAAGCCGTATCTCATAGCTCGGACAAACCAAAGCCGAATCTCATAGCTCGGACAAACCAAAGCCGAATCTCATAGGTCGGACAAGCCAAAGCCGAATCTCATAGCTCGGACAAACCAAAGCCGTATCTCATAGCTCGGACAAACCAAAGCCGTATCTCATAGCTCGGACAAACCAAAGCCGAATCTCATGGCTCGGACAAACCAAAGCCGAATCTCACGTGCACCTGTGTTTTTTTTTTTTTTATACGCGTTTCACAACAACACAATCACACAACTTCAGGCCTTTAACTTACTTGTCCCCTGGTTCGTTGCACTGCCGGGTCCCGTCAATCCACCTCTGTCAGACGAAGGCAGACCTAAGATGCTGGCCCAGCGAAGAATTTCCTTCCCAGGTCTTTCTTTACCAGGTCCGGCTAATGGACGCTGGCCCGTCGACGGTGTACAGCGCGTCGTCCTCCGTCAGCCAGATGATGGGTATGAGGGATCCCGGGTTTCGGCACCAAAATGTTAGAGATTTGCTCACTCCAACTTATTTTGCAAGAACCACACGGGAGACAGGCAAGTTCTTTTAGACACCTGCAGGTGGAGAGATCACTCGCTACAGGAATGAAATCTAAAAGTCTCCTCCCTGCAAGGGCATATTTATTAGGAGGAACAGAGTGGGGGTGGGAGTGGACAGGTTTGGTGAACCCCCGGCCTCTGATAAGATCAGAGCAGGGGGTGTTTTACACTGTTGTGGGAAACAGAACAACTTTGATTGCTTCCCCTGCAGCTGGTCAATCAAGCAGAAGAAGCAACCACTTCATCTTACTCTGCATTGTGAGGGCAAGACAAGATTGATTTAATCATTATAGTTTACATTCCAACATAATCCTACGATAAAGATAACCTGGAAAACCCTAACACTGACCATCTCACCGTTTTGCTTTTGCCCGCATACAGACAATTGGTAAAGGCATCCAGGCCGGTTCGGAGGCAGGTTCGAGTGTGGCCTGAGGGTGCCTCCGATGCACTTCATGACTGCTTCGACACCACTGACTGGGACTTGTTTAAGCAGGCAGCCACCTACAACGATTGGACGGACATAGAGGAGTATACTGACTCTGTTACCTCTTACATCACGAAGTGCATCGATGATGTGACTTGCTCGAAATCCGTCGTCACTCGCGCGAACTGGAAGCCGTGGCTGACGGGGGCTGTCCTCAGACTGTTGAGGGCCAGGGACAAGGCTTTCAGAGCGGGGGATGAGGCTGGCTTGAGGACAGCGAGGGCCGACCTGTCCCGAGGCATCAAAGAAGCGAAGAAGGCGTTCTCGTGCAAGGTCTCCACCCACTTCAAGGACAGCAAGGACGCACGTAGCCTTTGGCGGGGCATTCAGACCATCACGGACTACAAGCCCGCGCCGAGGAGCTGTGAGGGCGACGTCCGTCTGCTAAACGATCTGAACCGCTTCTTTGCTCGCTTCGACGCCCAGAACAGCACTTGCCCGCTGAAGACCACTCCCCCCCACACGAGCAGCCCCTGCGCCTCTCTGCCGACGGTGTGAGGAGGGCGCTTGCCGCTATTGACACCCGTAAGGCGGCGGGCCCTGACAACATCCCGGGTCGAGCGCTGAAGGACTGGGGAGCTGTCGGGTGTCTTCACGGAGATCTTTAACGTTTCCCTGCAGCAGGCCATCGTCCCCTCGTGTTTCAAGGCTGCCACCATCGTTCCTGTGCCGAAGAAACCTGCACCGTCCTGCTTCAATGACTACCGCCCTGTGGCACTGACGCCCATCATCATGAAGTGCTTTGAGCGGCTGGTCATGGAGCACATCAAGTCCGTTCTCCCCCCCACCATTGACCCTTTCCAGTTTGCGTACCGTGCCAAGCGGTCCTCTGAGGATGCCATCTGCTCTGCCCTCCACTCGGCCCTCACCCACCTGGAGAGAAAGGACTCATATGTGAGGTTGCTGTTTGTGGACTTCAGCTCAGCCTTCAACACCATTGTGCCACAGCGACTCATCTGCAAACTCGACGAGCTCTGCAACTGGATACTGGACTTCCTCTGTCAGAGGCCTCAGGTGGTGCGTGTTGGCGACAAAATCTCCGCAAGCATCACGCTGAGCATGGGGGCCCCCCAGGGCTGCGTGCTCAGTCCATTGCTCTTCACCCTGCTGACGCATGACTGCACTGCGACCTACAGCGACAACCGCATCGTGAAGTTTGCTGACGACACGACTCTGGTGGGTCTCATCACGAAGGGCGACGAGACTCGGTACAGGTCGGAAGTTGACCTTCTGACCACGTGGTGCAGGGACAACAACCTCCTGCTGAACGTCAATAAGACCAAGGAAATCATTGTTGACTTCCGGAAGGGTCACACAACACACCTGCCGCTGATCATCGACGGTGCTGTGGTGGAGAGGGTGAGCTGCACCAAGTTCCTCGGGGTGCACATCAGTGAGGACCTCTCCTGGTCCGCAAACACCTCGTCGCTGGCAAAGAAAGCTCAGCGCCGCCTGTACTTCCTGCGGAAGCTCAGGCGTGCATGTGCTCCTCAGGCAGTCCTGTCTACATTCTACCGTGGCACCATTGAGAGCGTCCTCACCAGTTGCATCGCTGTCTGGGGTGGTAACTGCACTGAACAGAACTTGAAGGCCCTGCAGCGCATAGTGAATACGGCTGGTAAGATTATTGGTGCTTCGCTCCCCTCCCTGAAGGACATTTACACCTCCCATCTCGCCCGCAAGGCAACCTCGATTGCCAGAGATGTGAGTCACCCGGCTCACTCTTTGTTTGACCTTCTGCCCTCTGGGAAGAGGTACAGGAGCCTGCGCTCCCGCACCACCAGACTCGCCAACAGCTTCTTTCTCCAGGCTGTTAGGGCCCTGAACTTGCTACCCCCTTCTGCGTAGCGTGCGGCACTGTTGCGCTATTTTCGGGAATGTCTGCTGTACGCGCACTTGCTCCTTTTTTTTCTGCTCCTCTTATTTATTTATTTATTGTTGTGTTATTTATTCATTATTTATTCAGCACGCTTTTGTTATACTTGTTTACTTGTTTGTCTGTTGTGAGCCATGTCTTGTCACCGTGGGATAGGGGGGAACCAAATTTCGGTTTCTTTGTGTGTCTTTGGCATGCGGAGAAATTGACAATAAAGCTGACTTTGACTTTGACTTTGACAAGTTCATGCAGTTTGCCCACACATTCTTCGCCACCCACCAATCCACACGAGCACTCCAATACTAGATATTATATTGATATGTTTATAAGTTTAACACAACCTTAAAATATATGTTTGCAAACTGCCGAAAGCACATTTCTCTTTACTTTGTTCCTTGCTTTTCTAGAGGCGGTAGACTGCAATGGCGTGCAAGACCGCGTGAAATTCTGCCCCGCTAGCGACACTCTCAAACTGGATTCAGGTGCTACGTCTGATACTGTCGTATGGACTTTCAAGGGAAAGACCGCCTCCCTCCCAGGTGGCGCTACATACAATTCTGCGAGTCAGAAAAAAACCCTGATATTGCCCGACCTGAGCGCTGCGGACAACGGCGTGTACACTGCCACCTTCGGCACTTCCCCCACCGTCCATAAATTCTCAATCCTTGTTGGAGCCGGTAAATTGCACAACAATCTGCTCGTATTGCTGAGCGACCGTTTTGTTTTGTGAAAAACACCACGTGCGAACCGGGCGGGTTAAATGGTTCAAATTTGGAATGAAATTCAAACGTGTCACATGGAATGAAATTCAAATGCCAAAGATGCAATGTTGCCAGAAAACAAGGACTGATCTGGGAGAAAAGCAAACATTGCTCTCAGAAGAAATTGGGGCAACTTTTGATCCTGGCAACTACTTTTCTTACCATTGGCTGAAATCCTTTGCTGATAGGATGATGCCATAATGCTACATTTGTCAGAGCGCAGAGCAAAATCGTGTAGCGTGTGGGTTTCCACGGCCCTTGGCGTGTCCCACCGTCTGCTTTTTAACGCCTGCACTTGGACTTGACCGCAATGTAACACTCATTTGTAACACTATTTCATCATTTATTAATAGTAAGTTAAAAGTTATCCATGTACTGCTGGCACTTGAATTTCCCTCCGGGGATTAATAGCGTATTGTAACGTTTGTTATGGCTCATGATGGGAAATATGAGGGCAGGGGGCCTGCCCGGTTGGGCATGAAATGACAAAATATGTGGAGGGGATCGGCCGCCAGCAGCTCGTGTGTAATTGTGTAAGTTACCCAGTTCAATAAAAGCGATGAAGTTACTCTGGTTTCTTCGTCTTTGACCACATTGAGGGCATTACAGTGTACAAAGCGAAAACTACAGGTTAGTAACCTATATTTTGGAATCATGAATTGGAATCTGGCTGAATAGGAAAAATTTGCAATTTGAGCAGATGCCCCATAGAGAATGAATGGGGTGGGAGAGGGAATATAGAATGTGGATTTTTATTTTGTTTTTTTTACAGTTTAGTAATCCATACTTTGGAATCCTAAAATTGAAGCTGGCTAAATTTAGGCCACTTCTGTTTTGTTCTGGGCATTTCCGGTTCGATTGAGGTAACTTCCGGTTTCTTTGGTGCCCTTCCAGTTCCATTTAGGGCACTTCCGCTTTGTTTGTGTCAATATGTAATGGGTTTTGCAGCAGTGTTGTACGGCTTTGACATCAGTGCGTTCTATGGCAGTGGAATGTGCTCTTACGCACGCGCACTGGTTTGCTGTGTGCATGCCACCTGCCTCACAAACGGAGTTTGATAACCGCACGACTTGGATCATCTTACATGGAATGGCCGGACAGGAGGCAACGTTTGGAGCGCTTTCGGCTCACGACAAATGCTGGACAAGGATGACAGGAGAGTTCAGATGAGCTCTCTGATATATGCCATGGGCAATGAGGCCGAAAATATATTCAAGTCAGCCACCTTTACCGAAGAAGGCCACAGAGATGACTTTGGCGTCGTGGTGAAAAAGGTTGATGACTACTTTTTCCCCCCTCCGTGAGTCGTCACCTTACCGTGGTGGAGGGGTTTGCGTGCCCCTATGATCCTAGGAGCCATGTTGTCGGGGGCTTCATGCCCCTGGTAGGGTCACCCATGGCAAACGGGTCCTAGGTGAGGGGCCAGACAAAGCACGACTCACAGAAGCCCCTTATGATGAGTAAAATAAATGGACTTCGTTTTCCCTCGCCCGGACGCGGGTCACCGGGGCCCCCCTCTGGAGCCAGGCCTGGAGGCGGGGCTCGAAGGCGAGCGTCTGGTGGCTGGGCCTTCGCCCATGGGGCCCGGCCGGGCACAGCCCGAAAAGGAAACGTGGGTCCCCTTTCCCATGGGCTCACCACCTGTGGGAGGGGCCAAAGGGGTCGGGTGCAGTGTGAGCTGGGCGGCGGCCAAAGGCAGGGACCTTGGCGGTCTGATCCCCGGCTGCAGAAGCTGGCTATTGGGACATGGAATGTCACCTTTCTGGCTGGAAAGGAGCCCGAGCTGGTGTGCGAGGCAGAAAAATTCCGACTAGATATAGTCGGACTAGCCTCCACGCACAGTTTGGGTTCCGGTACAAGCCCTCTCGAGAGGGGCTGGACTCTTCCACTCTGGAGTTGCCCACGGTGAGAGGCGTCGAGCAGGTGTGGGTATACTTATTGCCCCTGTTAGAAAAATCGTATATATATATGTTATCATGTGTTCTCTAATGAGTACTTATTCATAATGTTACTGTTCAGTATGCTTGCTGCTTTGCCTTGCTTTTCTTACGAGACGAAGCCACAATCTCTTCCCCCCCCCCTTAAGGGCTAATCGTCTCACACTGTGGGTAGGGCATTCCAAATAAAAAGAGCGAGGAGTGTAAAACAGATTTTTAGTGTAGTCGGATTGCTGTAAGTCTGAATGCACTCCTCGCGAGAAAAGACTCAATATTCTGCCTCACTGGTTTTGTCTGCTGATCCTTTTGCTGATTTTGAACCTAACAGATTTTTGGGGGCTCGTTCCGGGGTCTCAATAGACCTATTTCGGGATTCCAGCTGACTTTTCGACCCAGGACAAGTCCTTGGCCAAGGCATATAGAGGAAACCCTTTTCACGGGGCTGACTCGATCAGTCGGCTGGACGCCGGAGTGGTTGACGAGATCATCCGAGGAGAAGGCCCAGCAGACTGTGAGTACGAATCTTGATTCTGTTGAAAGTAATGAAAGTGCAGTGACAAGAGGTCACTTAAAACCTTGACAATTCTAGACCCTATCAAGTGCAATTAGAAACAGTAAATTCCGCTGGGATGATGGAGTCCCCTGACTGTTAAGTCAGTTAAATTCCATGGGAGAGCGGACCCATCTGTTTTCTAAAGAAGTACAGGTAATTTGGAGCAGTTAAATTCCGCTGAGGTGTCGTGGGGCCTCCTAACTTAACCTTCCTAATGTGTTAGCTTTCTGCTGCCATCTGTGGTGTTTTTCTTAACTCTTGTTTAGCTGGTTTGGCTTCTTTATCCATGAAAAGATAGGTTTTATATCTACTTTAAGAATAAGGCAAAAATAAGTTTTTTCTTACACAATAGGAAGGTTAAAGAGTTTGTTAAAATCCACGGGAGGGCGGACTCCCCTGCTTGCCTGTGAGACGATAAGAGTGCGCATTGTGTGTGTGTGTGTATGGTTCGACTGAGAGTGATCTCATTTGAGCTCTCCTTTATATAAAACAGGATTGTAGACAGTGGCTTTGTGTGGAAGCAGAGGAAAGGAGACTTACCACTGAATATTTTACCACTGTCCTGTGAATTAAATTGGCTTTAGGACACTGTAGGTGCCATTTGAATTGCCAACTCCGAAATTTAGAGAAATAAACCATGGGAAAATCAAATAGCAAACAAAAGCCGCTACCCCGACATGAATTAAAATGCAAGGGGTCGACACCGAAAATATAAAATATCTTGACAAATGCATATTTTGGACAGAGGTGGTTGCATTATGCGACGTGGCGGTGGCGAGGCTCTCCGCACTTCAGTTGCTCCCCCCACCCTTGTTATCAGCTGCGAAGATTGTCATGTTTATGTTGTGGGCCCGTGTGTTTGTTTCTGTGTATGTTTGTCTTTGTGTATCAGTTCGTTATAAAGGTTGGAATTGCGCTAAATTCGTGCACGAAAACGGTGTGCTAGACAATGGTTTATCAGATTTGCATTGTTAAATGTAAAAATTTGAAATTATAGAATAATATGACGGTTGTGGGCAGAAACTCATCCGACGAGGAGAGTGCCCAACCCTCATAAAAATGTGAGAGTAAGAGAAAACATACATTGTAGAACTGGATACAATTAGGTTAATGATTAGAAATCAATGGTGTTATTATTATTCTCTAATCCCCTGCATTGCAAATGTCTTCTTGATGCAGATAGGTTAACAGGCTAAGACTTTAGTGAGGAGATAATTTATCAATTGATGGGGGTTAGTAATTGTCCAAATTATAGTCACATGTTTTGAGGGACCACAGCAACAACATTATATTTAATTTGCAGGCCATTATTTAGTATGATATGACAGTGTCTAGCTAAGTAGACTGTTCTATCAAAAAATGTGAGAGTGAAGGAGGAGGTTTGATTTGTAATCTGACATTTGGGTCCCATTTTGAAGAGTCTCTGCAGGAGCATAGATTGTTTTTGTTTAAAGATATGTTTAACAGTTTATCTCGGTGCAGTAAGGATATAGCAATTTTGCAAGACTTAAATTTAAAAATTAAAAAGCAAAATTACATTCTCATTTTCCCAGATGAGAGGAAAATTGAAAGATAAGGAAGAAGAAGAAAAGATAAAAAAGAACTTGCTGTTGCACAGACAGGAAGATGATGACACAGTGTCAGCGCGAGCTCGCTTAAGAATCGCAGCTAAGAATGTGATGAAGATGAGAAAAATGATCAAATTACCAAGACAGATGTTGTGGCACGGCAAAGCGAACCATCCTTTCCGTCTTTGTACCCCAAATTAAACAACTCATTGCTTCCTATAATTTGAGAGGTGATGAAGTACAACAGGTTTTCATGGCATCCTTAACCAAACATTGGGCAAGCGTTAAAGGCACCTGGAGTCCTTTTGATCTCCAGGGCCGTCCATTGGAATATAACAGGGTGCCATTACAAATACAAATTGACCAACTATTGGGCAGGATAAAAATAAAATTCCAACGTAGAGCAAATTACACAGACATTGGCCGAACTAAACAAAAACAAGATAAGTTGTTTGAAGACTTTAGACACAGACCAGAAAGAGTGTTCAACTGATGTCTATGATCAACAACTCAAAAATGCTCTACATGCAAATTTGCGACCAGTATTATGTCGACAACGAATAAATTTGACAAATTTTTCCCTATAAAATGGTGCCGTTTGGGTTTGAAGTACATAGTCGCTTCAAAGGAGGAAAAGCATGATTTAAGATACGCGATTGATCAATGAGAAGGCTATCCCTTGTGCCAGGGGTGTCAAACTCATTTGTTCAAGGGCCGCGGTGTAGTCATGGCTTCTTTTGGAGGGCCGGTATGACTGTCATACCCGAGTAGATGTGTGAGCGCCTCATATTGTGGGAGTTGCAAAACAAGCTGACGAGTAACTCGCTTTCAAATCAGACAAATACAAACTGGTCTAATATTTAAACTTACAACATTATTAAGAGGGAAGATAATTTGCAATTCGAGTAATGACATGAATATGAAGCACAATTTGACACCTGTGCCTTATACAAAGGTAAAGTAGGATTAGGAATTGCTTGCAATATAATTACAAATTAGTTAACACCTGTGTGATTGATTGATTGATTGATTGATTGATTGATTGATTGATTGATTGAGTGAGTGAGTGAGTGAGTGAGTGAGTGAGTGAGTGAGTGAGTGAGTGAGTGAGTGAGTGAGTGAGTGAGTGAGTGAGTGAGTGAGTGAGTGAGTGAGTGAGTGAGCGAGTGAGTGAGTGACTTTTCTGTCGCCTGCACGTCATCTTTCTTGCATGGCTACGTTGCTGTCTCAGCTGCATCTGACCGTTGAAAGATGCACAACACTCAATCCTGCCACTCTCATTCCCCTTCCTGACGACGGCGGATTCCATGATTGTGTCGATGCTGCCCAACAGATTGCAAAGGCTCGGCCTGATTTGGAAGATACGCCTCTGTCAGATGGTCATGTGGGTTTTGTTGATGGGTCTTCTAAGAAAAATGAATCTGGTGTGACCCTTACTGGGTATGCCATTGTTACTGCCGACGAAGTCTTGGAGGCTGCTAAACTGCCATCCTATATGTCAGCACAGGCCGCTGAGCTCATTGCTTTGACTGGGGCCTGCAAATTGTTTGCAAACAAGTCCGTCACTATCTGGACTGATAGTCAGTATGCTTTTGCTACAGTGCACGTTTTTGCTCAGCAGTGGAACAACCGTGGCATGATAACTTCTACAGGGAAGCCCGTCACCCATTCCACATTACTAACTCAACTTTTGGACGCTGTCCAGCTACCTTTAAAGGTGGCGGTTTGCAAATGTGCTGCTCACACTGCAAGATCTGATCCTGTTTCTCTTGGTAATGCTTTTGCTGACAAATCCGCTAAGGCCGCTGCAGAAGGCCTGCTCCATGTCCTCTCGTCTCTCACTGATCATGATTCGATGTCACACATCTCCCCTGATGTGTTGCTTGACATGCAGTCTCAGAGCCCCTCCCAGGAACGATTCTCTTGGGAAAAACGGGGTGCAACTAAAAACACTGATGGTCTTTTTGTGTGACCTTTGGGCAAACCTGTCTTGCCTCGTAACTTGTTCAAATGGGCTGCTATTTTGAGTCATGGGGTCACCCATGTCTCGACGGGGGGTATGGTGAAACAAGTTGAAGCTATTTATACGACATACGGTTTTGCAGCTTTTTCACGAGGCAATTTAAGACCTCAGAGAGGAAAGTTCCCGACTCCATTGTATCCGCTTCAGACAATACATATGGTTTATATCCAATTACATAAATGTGAAGGGAAAGAATATTGTTTTTTCTGCATTTATTTGTTTTCTGCATTTATCTTATTGTAAAAAGGTGATCTCCGCAGACCCAACCTAAGTACGGAAGGTGAGCAAAGTCTGGTAATAGTGCCTGATCCTGGTGCCAAGATCCAGGGTTGACACGAAAGCTAGCAGAAGCCAATTTCCAAGACACCAACCCGAAGCTCAGGGTGTTGACTCTGAGGAGATCCAAAAACATGAGCATTAGAGAGTCATTTGGTGAGTACTTTAATCCGGCTGTGACCTGCGCAAAGTCTACCATGTGTTTTTGGTTGCTTTTGCTGGTTTGTGTTACCATTGTATTTTTTTGGGGGGTTATTTTATTTGGAGGGGTGGAGTACCATGAGCCTCGAACATTCTTCTCTCGGGCAACTACCAACCCTGATTCTAATCAATATGGCTCATGGGGACAACACAAAAAGCGCAACACAAAATCCCCTTTTGATCATGTTGTTTGTACACCAGAAACCGTCCGCGTTCCAACTTGCGTACCATGGCTTTTGTCTTGGACTTACAATAACTCATTAATGTTTACTGTGGCTCCTAATACATCTTCTTCTATTATTTTACCTATGAAAAGTTTGAAAGGTTTCGAAATGGTCACCCCGCTCTCTGGTTCCAGTGAAGAGGCTTTGTTCTTTGCTAAACGAGTGACTTTGAAGAATCAGGGCACAAGCCTCCTTTTGACTCTTACACTCCCTGATGGTCAAATTCGTCCTCCAAATGCCACCTTGTTTGACACTTCTTGTTGGGGTTTTCAACTGTGGGCCTGGTCCTCTGGAATCGATCCTCGCTTTCCTATTGCTATTTGCCTTAATAAAACAATGTCGATCGCAGACCGTCCCGTTACAAATAATTACACCTTGTCAGCAGGAGCAAAAATCACAAGTATGCTCCTCACTGATATAGACAGCTATTTTGTAGCCTCCACAGGAATAAGCGGTCAAACCAACAACTGGCTTCTTATGGCTGAGCAAGACGCAAAAATGGCTAACACCAGTTGCATTGCATGTATGGGTCCAAGACCTCTTTTGAAAATACCTGCAAATATAGTTCCTAAGTGTGCTGTTGTTTTAATGTTAAACTCATCCATTTCACCCACTCCTGATTGTTTTAAATGGGATAAGGTTTACCCTGTTGCCTCTATGACAAAATATAAACCCGCTTTTTTCGTCCGATGTAGATAAGGGTAATTTTACATGCATTAGATTACCTGGTACCGGTGAGAAGCTCGGCGCCCTACCTACTCCATGGTGTGGGTCCATGACCAATGTCACTGCTCCTTTTTGCCCATTGCTCGTAGTGATATTTGGTTTTGGTGTAATAGTAAAAAACTTTATGATAGGTTGCCTTTAAACAGCTCTGGAATTTGCCCTTTGGTAGGCCTATTGTTTCCTGTTCATTTGATACCAATATCTTATGATCTAACATCTTATGCTAAGTCCGTGGTGCCCGAATACTGGCCGAGAACGAAGTGAAACGCCGAATGGCAGGGCGCAGCTAATCCAACTTACATAGACGCCACTGGTGTTCCTAGAGGAGTACCGGATGAGTATAAGCTGGTGAATCAGATAGCAGCTGGTTTTGAATCCACCCTGTGTTGGTGGTGTACTCTTAACAAAAATGTTGACAGGATTAACTACATCCACTACAACGTGCAGAGGCTTGGAAACTGGACCGAGGCGGGTTTCAAGGCGGTCCACTCCCAACTGGCCGCTACTTCCCTCATGGCTTTCCAGAATCGAATGGCCCTTGACATGCTACTCTCAAAAGAGGGCGGTGTCTGCGCCATGTTTGGTGAGCAATGTTGCACATTTATTCCAAATAATACTGCAGCCGACGGAAGCCTGAACACGAAGGTTTGGACCGACTGGTTGAACGTGTTCGGAAAGTACCGCACCCTGGTTTCCTCGGTTCTGGTCTCCATTGCCGTTTTCTCTGCCATTTTGACCCTGTGTGGATGTTGCTGCATTCCTTGTCTCCGATCCTTAATTAATAAGCTAATTACAACTGCTATCTCTCCACCAGCTGAGACTTTTCCGTTACTCCAAAGGGATGACCTTTCGATCGACGGGAGTTCTTTCTCTAGTGACGACTCTGTCAGCGAATCTATTGTGGTAAACCTGTCCGATTTGTTTCCTGACTCTGGCTTTGATGATTAAGACTCAATTTCCTCCCAAGTGTAAGGTAGTTCTTGCGAAATGTGATCCCTTGGCTGAAAAACGTTTGAAGTGGCCATATGGGTGATAAGTTGGTCCCCGAGAACTTATGATAAACAGGGGGGAATTGTTAGAAAAATCGTATATATATATATATGTTATCATGTGTTCTCTAATGAGTACTTATTCATAATGTTACTGTTCAGTATGCTTGCTGCTTTGCCTTGCTTATTCTTATCTTGTACAACAGAACAGAAGGATTACGGCTGGGTCAGGGGCGAGATGACGGTTGTGTCAAACAAGATGCTGCTGACAGCTCAGCGTCCACCAGAACAGATCGTGAAAACAACACGTCAAACGATGTGTCATGAACCTTCTGATCTTCCTTAAAGAACGTCACCTTCTCTTTTTATCTCTCGGAATATTGCTTAAACTGTTTTGCTGATATAGCCATATCTGCACTCAACACTTTGTGCGTTACTTTTTGTTTCTTTTCTTACGAGACGAAGCCACAATCTCTTCCCCCCCCCCCCTTAAGGGCTAATCGTCTCACACTGTGGGTAGGGCATTCCAAATAAAAAGAGCGAGGAGTGTAAAACAGATTTTTAGTGTAGTCGGATTGCTGTAAGTCTGAATGCACTCCTCGCGAGAAAAGACTCAATATTCTGCCTCACTGGTTTTGTCTGCTGATCCTTTTGCTGATTTTGAACCTAACAGCCCCCCGGCTGGGCGCCTGCACATTGGGGTTCACCCCGGTGAACGAGAGGGTAGCCTCCCTCCGCCTTCGGGTGGGGGGACGGGTCCTGACTGTTGTTTGTGTCTATGCACCAAACGGCAGCTCAGAGTACCTACCCTTCTTGGAGTCCCTGGAGGAAGTGCTGGAGAGCGCTCCTTCTGGGGACTCCATAGTTCTACTGGGTGACTTCAATGCTCACGTGGGCAATGACAGTGAGACTAAAGGGCGTGATTGGGAGGAACGGCCCCCCCGATCTGAACCCGAGCGGTGTTCTATTATTGGACTTCTGTGCTCGACACAAATTCTCAATAATGAACACCATGTTCAAACATAAGGGTGTCCATGTGTGCACTTAGCACCAGGACACCCTAGGCCGCAGTTCGATGATCGACTTTGTAGTCGTGTCATCCGATTTGCGGACGCATGTTTTGTACACTCGGGTGAAGAAAGGGCGCGGAGCTGTCAACTGATCACCACCTGGTGGTGGGTTGGCTCCGATGGTGGGGGAAGATGCCGGTCCGACCTGGCAGACCCAAACGCTCTGTAAGGGTCTGCTGGGAACGTCTGGCAGAATCTCCAGTCAGGAAGAGCTTCAACTCCCACCTCCGGCAGAGCTTTTCCCATGTCCCGGGGGAGGCGGGGGACATTGAGTCTGAGTGGACCATGTTCCGCGCCTCCATTGTTGAGGCGGCCGACCGAAGCTGTGGCCGTAAGGTCGTTGGTGCCTGTCATGGCGGCAATCCCCGAACCCGCTGGTGGACGCCGGCGATAAGGGATGCCGTCAAGCTGAAGAAGGAGTCCTATCGGGCCGTTTTGGCCTGCGGGACTCCGGAGGCAGCTGACAGGTACCGGATGGCCAAGCAGAACGCGGCTTCGGCGGTTGCTGAGGCAAAAACCCAGGCGTGGGAGGAGTTTAGTGAGGCCGTGGAGAATGACTTCCGGAGGGCTTCGAGGAAATTCTGGTCCACCATCCGGCGTCTCAGGAGGGGGAAGCAGTGCAACGTCAACACTGTTTACAGTGGGGATGGCTGCTGACCTCGAGTCGGGACGTCGTGAGTCGTTGGGGAGAATACTTCAAAGACCTCCTCAATTCCACCTACACGCCTTCCATTGAGGAAGCAGGGCCTGGAGACTCTGAGGCAGATTCTCCAATCTCTGGGGTCGAAGTCACTGAGGTAGTTAAAAAACTCCTCAGTGGCAAGAAGTTCTTAAAGGCTATGGATGTTGTGGGGCTGTCATGGCTGACACGCCTCTACAACATTGCGTGGACATCGGGGACAGTGCCTCTGGATTGTGTTCCAATTACAGGGGAATCACACTCCTCAGCCTCCCCCGTAAGCTCTATTCAGGGGTGCTGGAGAGGAGGGTCCGTTGGGAGGTCGAACCTCGGATTCAGGAGGAGCAGTGTGGCTTTCGTCCTGGCCGTGGAACAGTGGACCAGCTCTACACCCTCAGTAGGGTCCTCGAGGGTGCATGGGAGTTCGCCCAACCAGTCCACATGTGCTTTGTGGACTTGGAGAAGGCGTTCGACCATGTCCCTCGGGAGGTTTTGTGGAGGGTGCTTTGGGAGTACGGGGTGCCGAGCCAACTAATAAGGGCGGTTTGGTCCCTGTATCACCGATGCCAGAGTCTGGTCCGCATTTCCGGCAGTAAGTCGGATTCGTTCCCAGTGAGGGTTGGACTCCGTCAAGGCTGCCCTTTGTCACCGATTCTGTTCATAATTTTTATGGACAGAATTTCTAGGCGCAGCCGAGGCGTTGAGGGGGTCCGGTTTGGGGACCTCAGCATCGCGTCTCTGCTTTTTGCAGATGATGTGGTGCTGTTGGCTTCTTCAGGCCGTGATCTCCAGCTCTCGCTGGAACGGTTCGCAGCCGAGTGTGAAGCGGTCGGGATGAGGGTCAGCACCTCCAAATCCGAGTCCATGGTCTTCGATCGGAAAAGGGTGGAATGCCCTCTACGGATCGGGGATGAGATCCTGCCCCAAGTGGAGGAGTTGAAGTATCTTGGAGTCTTGTTCACGAGTGAGGGGAGGATGGAGCACGAGATCGACAGGCGGATCGGTGCAGCGTCGGCAGTAATGCGGACCCTGTACCGGTCCGTTGTGGTGAAGAGAGAGCTGAGCCAAAAGGCAAAGCTCTCAATTTACCGGTCGATTTACGCTCCTACCCTCACCTATGGTCACGAACTATGGGTCGTGACCAAAAGAACGAGATCCCGGATACAAGCGGCCGAAATGAGTTTTCTCCGCAGGATGTCCGGGCTCTCCCTTAGAGATAGGGTGAGAAGCTCGGTCATCCGGGAGAGACTCGGAGTAGAGTCGCTACTCCTCCACGTTAAGAGGAGCCAGATGAGGTGGCTCGGGCATCTTATCAGGATGCCTCCTGGACGCCTCCCTGGGGAGGTGTTCCGGGCATGTCCCACCAGTAGGAGACCCCGGGGACGACCCAGGACGCGCTGGAGAGACTATGTCTGTCAGCTGGCCTGGGAACGCCTTGGGATCCCCCGGGATGAGCTGGATGAAGTGGCTGGGGAGATGGAAGTCTGGGAGTCCCTCCTAAAGCTGCTGCCCCCGCGACCCGACCCCGGATAAGCGGAAGAAGATGGATGGATGGATGGATGGATGGATGGATGGATGGATGGATGGATGGATGGATGGATGGATGGATGGATGGACTATTTTTTCCCACGGAGGAATATCCATGAGAGAGCGTTTCCACCAGCGCGTGCAGCGGCCGGGTGAGGATGCAGAGTGTTTTATCCGAGCTCTTTACGACCTTCAGAACACTGCGACTTTGGAGTGTGTCGGGAAGAAGATATCCGCGACCGCATTGTCGTCGGGATAATTGATAAAGAGCTCACGCGCAGGTTGCAAATGATACCGGACCTGACGCTTGCTCTGACAATACAGACAGGCAGTCTGAGGAGGTCGCAGCACAAGTAAGCCTGCAAGACACTAGGGGGCAAGTGCACGAGGTGCAACACAGAAGTCGCTGGAATCAAAAAGGCAAACCTAAAGGAAGAAAAGGAGGACCAAATGATAACAAATGTGGAAAAGCACCACATGGCAAAGAAGAGAGATGCCCTGCATTAGGGTCAACGTGTAACCACTGCCACAAAAAAAGGCCATTTGGCCGCAGCAAGTCTGTCAGTGAAATGACAGGGACTGAACAGAAAGACCAGATGTCTTCTTACTTGGGCTCGGTAAACACTGCGGAGGACAAAGGACAGTCAGTGGACAGTGCAGCTCGAGGTGGATTCCACTGAGATGGAGTTCAAAATTGATACAGGAGCAGATGTCAGCAGTATATTACGTGAGGATTCATTCCAGAAACTCTGCGACCAGCCAAAATTCACCTCGATAGCCCTGGAGGTGGGCTATCGTGCCTGGGTCGCATCAATGCAACCATCCACTACAAGGGAAAGAATTACCCTCTGGATGCGGATGTGGTGCGGGGCCCAACTGTCAGTAATTTACTGAGTCGACCTCTCTCTGTCTATAAAAATTAACCTTGTACGGCGAGTAGACGGTGTGACACAAGCCATCCACGACTTTCAGCAAGCTTTTGGTGAGTACGGCATACTAAAAACGGATCCTGTAAAAATCAACCTGAAGGACGACGCGACACCATACGTCGTGCACACCGCCCGCCCGCCGCGTGCCCTTCCCGCTCTTGGACAAGATGAAAGAGAAACTACACGGCATGGAGAAGGCTGGTCTTATTGAACGGGTGACGCAACCGACTGAATGGTTTGCGCCCATGGTACCTGTTCGAAAGAAACACACAGGCAAAGCAAGGATATGCGTTGACCTGGAGAGGTTATACGAGTCTGTAAAAAGAGAGCGATACATCCTGCCCATTGCTAACGAAATTACAGCCAAGTTGAGTGGAGCATATCTGTGTTCTCTTCCCTGGATGATGCGAGTGGATTTTGGCAGATTCTACTGCACCCGGACAGCTGCAAATTGACAACATTCATCACACCCTTCGGCAGGTACTGATTTAAAAGAATACCTTTTGGTATTTCCAGCGCACCTGAGATCTTTCAAGGAAAAATGTTAGAGGCTCTGCAGGGGCTGGACGGTGTGGACGTTTTTGTGGATGACATTCTTGTTGATGGAACTACAATGAAGGAACACGATGAGAGACTGGAAAAGGTCCATAGGCGTGTCAAGGCGGCAGCCCTGAAACTCAACAGAGACAAATGCTCGTTCAGACAGAGCCAGCTACGCTTTCTGGGACATCTCATTGACAAGAGAGGAGTTAGGCCCGACCCGGAAAAAGTGGAGGCCATCTGCCAACTAGCACCACCTGAAAATTTACAGGTGCTGAAGAGAGTCCTAGGCATGGTGAACTATCTTGGAAGATATGTCAAGTCCCAAAGTCCCAATGATCATCATCACAAACACATCTGGGTGTGGTGAAATTTATCCTCTGCATTTAACCCATCCCCATGTGATTTTAATCCATCTCCTGGGGGCGAGGGGAGCAGTGAGCAGCGGCGGTGCCGCCGCGCTCGGGAATCATTTGGTGATCTAACCCCCCAAATCCAACCCTTAATGCTGAGTGCCAAGCAGGGAGGCAATGGGTCCCATCTTTATAGTCTTTGGTATGACCCAGCCGGCCGAGGTTTGAACCCACAACCTTCCAGTCTCAGGGCGGACACTCTACCACTAGGCCACACTGAGCTAACCTAACCTATCCACAAAGGGACAGCCACAAGAGTAAGAACACTTGGACGTGGGGCCAGTCACAACAGTCAGCTTTCCAAAGCATCAAGGAGATGTTAACAATGGCACCAGTTCTCGCATTCTACGATGTTGCCAAGCCCACAGCTGTGTCAGCCGATGCAAGCAGCTACGGTCTGGGGGGTGCTCCTCCAGCTCCATGGAGAAGAATGGAAGCCTGTTGCGTACTGCTCGAGGCGTCTCACTGAGGCAGAAAGACACTACGCGCAGATTGAGAAGGAGTGTCTGGCCGGCGTATGGGCATGTAAGAAATTTGATAAATACCTCTGTGGCCTCGACCAGTTTAGGCTCGAGACTTGTCAACAGCCGAAGCTTTGACAATGTTCCTGTGAGGTGCCAGCGTTTATTGATGAGACTCCTGAGATACAATGCTAAGGCGGAATATGTACCTGGGAAGACCCTCATTGTGGCAGACACCCTGTTCTCAAACACAGGTAATGAACGAAGCGGACACACACGGAGATGTGGCCTGCGACGTAGCCACAGTGCTGCGTGGAGTCCCGGCATCGCCTGCAAAGACGGAGAGCATCAGGACGGCAACAGCAACTGACAGTGAACTACAGAAGGTCGCTAAATTCATCAGGTCAGGCTGGCCGGAGTACGACAGCAAACCTCCGCTGAATATTAAAAACTATGCAAAAGTGAAAAAGGAGCTATCAGAAGCTGATGGACTGTTAATAAGAGGAACAAGGATTTTAGTTCCAAAGACAATACTTACAGATGATTCATGAAGGACATCGGGGGCTAACAAAGTGCAGAGATAGGGCCAACGCCTCAGTGTGGTGGCCCGGACTCTCTGTGGAACTCAAAGAGTATGGTCGAGTCGTGCCAGACATGTCCAAGTCCTTGGAACAAATCACTGTATTCTTACATCAAAATGTTATAATCCATGTCATCCTTTTGACTAGGTTCAGTCTTTCACAGGCTTCCAAACCTATTATGGTCTGCACATTCTTTGGCATCACAAGTTCAAGTTCAAGTTCAAGTTTACTTTATTGTCAAAGATCTATGTAACAGGGTTACCACAGAAGTTTGAAATTGCGTTTTGCCAGTCTCCAATGTGCAGATTAACTAAAAACATGCTGATAAACATGTGCAGTACTATACAATAAAATACTCTCTCTCACATTCACACGCACGCACACACACACTCACGGTGTGTAATAAGAGTATTTGACAATACAGACCCACACACACACACATACATACACAGCAGCAGAAGTACAATCAGTGGTCATAGAAGTAAAGTGAAAAAGTGTATAACTGTAAATAAGGTGCAAGAGTAAAGTGCCAAGTGGCATGGTGACTTTGGAATGTTCAAGTGGTTTTCCTCAGTGTGTTCATGAGTCTGATGGCTTGAGGAAAGAAGCTGTTACTCAGTCTGCTTGTGCGGGACCGCAGGTTGCGGTACCGCTTCCCCGATGGTAGAAGGGAGAACAGTCTGTGTGCAGGATGAGTAGTGTCTTTGATGATGTTCATTGCCCTCTTGGTACAGTGTGAAGTGTACAGTTCCTGAATGGCTGGAAGGGGTGACCTGATGATCTTTTCTGCTGTCCTCACCACCCTCTGCAGCGCCTTTTTGTCTGCAGCTAGGCAGCTGCCATGCCAAACAGAGACGCTGCTGGTCAGGATGCTCTCAATAGCACCTCTGTAGAAGGTGGTGAGAGCAGAGGTGGGGAGGTCGGCTCTTCTCATCCGTCTCAGGAAGTGGAGTCGTGTCTGCGCCTTCTTGACCAGCGCAGTGATGTTGGTAGTCCATGAGAGGTCATCAGTGATGTGCACTCCCAGGAACTTTGTGCTTTTCACAGACTCTACTGCACTGCCGTTGATGATGAGTGGGATGTGTGTTGGTTGTTTCTTTCTGAAGTCCACAGTGATTTCTTTTGTTTTGTTTACGTTGAGAAGCAGATTGTTCCTATCACACCAGGTGATGAGTTGCTGTACCTCCTCTCTGTATGCTGAGTCATCGTTGTCTTTGATGAGGCCCACCACTGTTGTGTCATCTGCAAATTTGATGATGTGATTCGTTTCAAATCTGGCAGAGCAGTCGTGGGTCATCAGCGTGAACAGCAGGGGGGATAGCACACATCCTTGCGGCACCCCGGTGTTTATGACGGTGGTCGCTGAGGAGTTGTTTCCGACTCTGACTGTCTGCGGTCTGTTCGTTAGAAAGTCCAGCAGCCAGTTGCACAGTGGAGTGCTGACGCCTATTGTACTCAGCTTATTCACCAGATGTTGGGGGATGACTGTGTTGAACGCAGAGCTGAAGTCAATGAACAGCATCCGCGCGTGACTGTTTTTGTTCTCCAGATGAGCCAGGCAGAGGTGGAGTGCTGTTGCTATGGCGTCATCAGTGGAGCGCTTGGGGCGGTAGGCAAATTGGTATGGGTCCAGAGTAGTGGGGAGGGTGGATGTTAAGTGGGTCTTCACCAGTCTCTCAAAGCACTTCATCATGATGGAAGTGAGTGCTATGGGTCTGTAGTCATTCAGTGATGATGCTGGTGACTTCTTGGGTAGTGGTACGATGGTGGTAGCTTTGAAAATTGCTGGTATGATGGCTTGGTTCAGAGAGGTGTTGTAGATGTCTGTGAGGACGTCAGTGAGTGAGTCTGCACAGTCTCTGAGCACGCGCCCGGGTATGTTGTCTGGACCTGCAGCTTTCCTGGGGTTCACCTTGAGTAGGGTCCTCTTCACGTCCGCTGGGTCCAGTTGAAGTGTTGTGCTGTCTGGGTGTACTGGGGTTTTTGTGGGTGTTGTGGTGTTGTTTTCTTCAAACCGGCTGAAGAAGGTGTTGAGAGAGTTGAGGAAGTCTATGTTGTCCTCACACGGTGGGGGGGATGGTTTGTAGTCTGTGACTGACTGGATGCCTTGCCACAGGCGTCTTGGGTCTTTTGTGTCAGTGAAGTGTGAGTTGATTTTTTGACCATATGCACGCTTGGCTACTCTCACGCCCCGGTGCAAGTTGGCCCTAGCAGTCTTGAGGGCCTCCTTGTCCCCAGACTTGAAAGCAGCGTTGCGTGCCCTCAGGAGCTCACGTACCTCCCTGGTGAACCAGGGTTTTTCGTTTGCTCTCACTGTAATGTCTTTGGTGACGGTTACATCTTCCATGCACTTTGTTATGTATCCAGTTACAGAGTCTGTGTATTCGGTGAGGTTGACGTCCTGGTTGGTGGTGGCCGCCTCCCTGAAGACAGACCAGTCTGTGCGTTCAAAACAGTCCTGTAGAGCTGCTGTGGAGCCCTCTGGCCAGGCCCTGATCTGCTTCACAGTTGGTTTGCTTCTCGTCAACAGAGGTCTGTAGGCTGGAATTAGCATAACAGAGAGATGGTCTGATGAACCCAGGTGGGGGTGGGGAACCGCTCTGAAGGCCTGTCTGATGTTTGTGTAGACCTGGTCAAGTGTGTTTTCTCCCCTTGTTGCAAAGTTCACACACTTGTGGAAGTGTGGCATTACTGTTTTCAATTTGGCCTGGTTGAAATCGCCAGCGATTATGCAGACCAAGTCCGGGTGTGTGTTCTGTAGTGTACTCACAGACTTGTACAGTATGGAGAGTGCGTCCTTTGTGTTAGCGCTGGGGGGGACGTAAACAGCTGTGATGTTGACGGTATTGAATTCACGTGGTAGGTAGAATGGACGGCAGTTGAGGGTTAAAAACTCAATGTTCTCTGAGCAGTGACTTGTAGTAACGACAGCGTTTGTACACCAGTTGTTGTTAATGTAAATGCACACACCACCTCCTCGAGATTTACCCGTGCTGGCGTGGTTTCTGTCCGCGCGGAAAGTTGTAAACCCATCCAGTTTAATGGCGCTGTCCGGAACGTTGTTGTGAAGCCACGTCTCTGTGAGGATGACCGCGTTGCATTCTCTCACCTTTCGTTCTGTAGTTAAGTCCAGCTTGAGATAGTCCATTTTATTTTCCAACGACCGCACGTTTGAAAGGAGAATAGATGGAGTGCTGTTTTGTGAGGGTTTCTCTTTAGTCGGTGTGTGATGCCGGCTCGGGAACCTCGCCTTCTCCTCCGGCGTGTGCTCAGACTCCACCGCCGCTTCAGCTGCAAGGAACGCTAGCGTATATTCCTTGTCCTTGTCTGTTACTTTAACGATGCATCTTCCTTTCACAGGTACATTTGCTCCTGAGTATCCACTTACTTTGGCTTTAGTTGCATGTATTTTAGGTCTGGGTCTTGAATTCTCTCTCTGATATGACGTTCGCCTGGGCACCTGTATCTGGTTTAACCTCTATGAGCGTGTCATTCACTTTAAGTGTCATCATTCAATCTTGTTCTTCCACCTTGTTTTCTGTCACAGTGTCCACATAAAATTCATCAGAGTCATCTTCATCCACTGCATGGACTTTGTTTTGTTTTGGGGTCTGATTTCTGCAGCACCGAGCATAATGGTTATTTTTATTACAATTGTTGCCCATTTTGCCATAAGCCGGACATTTTTTAGGAGGATGTTGTGTTCCACAACGACCGCAAGTTTTTTCTTTACTATCTGTGTTACCTGGTGACTTTGATTTCAGTTTAGTCTCGGAGGTCGCATTCTTTTTATTGCTTCTGTATGTGCTCCTATTCACAGCATCTACAAACCGGATTCGGTTGAAATTGGGAAATTGTGTAAAATGTAACTAAAAACAGAATACAACGATTTGAAAATTCTTCTCAACCCATATTCAATTGAATACACTACAAAGACAACATATTTAATGCTCAAACTGATAAACTCAATTGTTTTTTGTCAAATAATTAATTTAGAATTTCCTGGCTGCAACACATCCAGTAGAAGTTGGGAAAGGTGGCAAAAAATACTGAGAAAGCTGAGAAAGGCTCATCAAACACCTATTTGGAACATCCCACATGTGATCAGGCTAATTGGGAACAGGTGGGTACCATGATTGGGTATAAAAGGAGCCCCCCCCAAACATGCTCAGTTATTCACAAGCAAGGATGGGGTGAGGTTCACCACTTTGTCCACAACTGCGTGAGAAAATAGTTAAACAGTTTAAGAACAACATTGCTCAAAGCAAAATTGCAAAGAATTTAGACATTTCAACATCTACGGTCCATAATATCAATATCAAAAGGTTCAGAGAATCTAGTGAAATCACTGCACGTAAGCGCCACGGCCGGAAACCAAGACTGAATGACCGTGACCTTCGATCCCTCAGACGGCACTGCCTTAAAAACCGACATGAGTGTGTAAAGGATATCACCAAATGGGCTCAGGAAAACTTCAGAAAACCACTGTCAGTAAATACAGTTTATCGCTACATCAGTAAGTGAGGGTTAAAACTCTACCATGCAAAGCAAAAGCCGTTTATGAATAACATCTAGAAACGCAGCCGGGTTCTCTGGGCCTGAGCTCATGTAAAATGGACTGATGCACAATGGAAAAGTTTCAAATTGTTTTTGGAAACACTGGACGTCGTGTCCTCCGGACCAAAGAGGAAGCGGACCATGCGGACTGTTATCAACGCAAAGTTGAAAAGCCAGCATCTGTGATGGTATGGGGGTGCATTAGTTCCCATGGCATGGGTGACTTACATTTCTGTGAAGGGAACATAAATGCTCAAAAGTACATACAGATTTTGGAGCAACATATGCTGCCATCTAAGCGACGTCTTTTTCATGGACGCCGCTGCTTATTTCAGCAAGATAATGCCAGGCCACATTCTGCACGTGTTACAACAGCGTGGCTTCGAAGTAAAAGAGTCCAGGTTCTCCCCTGGCCCGCTTGCACTCCAGACCTGTCTCCCATTGAAAATGTGTGGCGCAATATGAAGCGTAAAATATGACAGGGAAAACCCCGGACTGTTGAACAACTCAAGCGGTTCATCAAGCAAGAATGGGAAAGAATTCCACATGAGAAGCTAAGAGAATTAGTCTCCCCTCTTCCAAAACGTTAATGAGCGTTATTAAAAGGAAAAGTGATGTAACGAAGTGGTAAACATGCCCTTTCCCAACTTCTAATGCACGTGTTGCAGCCATGAAATTCTAAGTTAATTATTATTTGAAAAATAAAATAAAGTTTATGAGTTTGAGCATTAAATATGTTGTCTTTGTAGTGTATTCAATTGAATATAGGTTGAAAAGGTTTTTATTTACATTTTACACAATATCCCAACTTCAACCTTATCCGGTTTGTACAATTTATTCAGGTTTGTCAACTCTGCCTGTGAATCGGAACAAAACAAATGGCTATACTTGCTGGAGAGCGGGGGTCAGCGAGTTTGGATGTTGAGTGTGAATTGGCCTGTTGGTGAAACCAATTTTAGAGGAACACCCAAAATTCAGATTCATTGCTTGGTTAGCATGTTTGGCTCTTAATCAAAAGGCTGGTGGTTGTTGCCCATGCTGTAACATCTCTTTGTTTTGGCATCAGAACTTTGGCTTTGGATCTAGTGAGCAAGTAACCGTGCAGTTCTTTACAAGCTTCTGTGAATCAGAAAATTTATGAGTTTAATATCATGTGGTTTGCCAGTGGACATTGCCAGATGACTATCCTATAATAGCTGAATCACAGTGGCAGCAGCAACTCTCTGTGGCGCAACTGGTTAGCCCATTTGGCTGTTAACTAAAATGTTGGTGGTTCAAACCCACCCAGAGACACTTGTGTTTACTGATGCCAGTGATTGAACTTTGGATCAGGGAGTCATAGCTCATGGTTTGCGTGTTTGGCTCTTAAACGAAGGTTTCGGTAGTTGTTGCCCATCTTGTAACATCTCTCTGTTTTGACATCAGAGCTTTAGATCTAATGGGCAGGTAACCGTTCATTGTTCTTTACAGGCTTCTGTGAATCATAAAATATACATGAGTTGAATATCATGCGGTTTGCCATTGGACATTGTCAGATCACTATCCTTTAAAAGCTGACTCAAACACCCTCTGTCTCACCCAAGTCTCTGTGGCGCAACAGGTTAGTGCATTCGGCTGTTAACTGAAAGGTTGGTGGGTTGAGCCCAACCAGGGATGCTTACCCTCTCGAAAAGCAGAACTTTGCATTAGTTCAGAATTCAGACCAGACTGTCGATGGAACCAATACAAATTGCTATGGTTGCTGAAGAGAAGGCCACCTGGTGCTCTTATGCACAACACTGAGATCAATCCCGTATGTTTAGCATGAATTAGCATGCTTAATGAATCTCAGAGTGATGTCTCTGTATTTTGTCGCTAGAACTTGATTGTTGGATCTACTGGGAAATGCTCCATGAGTTGAGTCTAGTTTTTGGAGCCCACACAGTTATACCTCTTTGTTTTGTCGTTACGATTTGGTCATTGGATCTAGTGGGAAACTCTCCATGACTCGTTTTTTAAAAACTTCAGTTAGTTGGCCAATTCTATGCAATTAGTTGAGTCTCAAGTTGCTTTTCTGCCATTTGACATTGTCAGGTCACTAATCTTTAAAAGCTAAATCAACCAGTTTCGTATTACGTCTCTGTCGTGCAATTGGTTAGTGCGTTCGGCTGTTAACTGTAAGGTTGGTGATTCAAATCATAATGTACTAATAAAATATAATATAATATAATATAATATAATATAATATAATATAATATAATATAATATAATATAATAATTAGAAGCAACTTTCCAATGACAGGGGTGACCACAGTGAGTCAGTTTTCTAGAAATCAAGTTTCTTCCAATTAGTTTAAAATTGTGCTTCACAAATAGTGTACAAAAGTTCGAGTGAATTGACGATGGACTGTGTGTTGAGAGATCACAGAAAGGAGGTAAGATTGGTTCTCTTCCCAGTACGACCTCCTGTTGTGTTGGTAAAATGGCAGTAGAGTGGTTCTCTTCCCAGTTGGACCTCCTATTGTGTTGATAAAATGGCAGTAGAGTGGGTCATTTAGTAACCGGAGGGTTGGCGGTTCGATTCCAGCTCTGTCACAGTCACATGTCGTTGTGTTCTCGGGCAAGACACTTCACACACCTTGCCTCCGAGTCGCTATTGTAAATGAGAAAATGTTCTCAATTGGCTTACCTCAGGGGTGTCCAAACTTTTTGCAAGGAGGGCCAGATTTGATAAAGTGAAGCCAATAGTTTTTTCGGACATTTTTTAACTACAAAAATTTCATGCAAATACACACTGTTGTAAAACAAATTTCATTCTCCCAATTGTCTTTATTTTTTAAATGACAAAATAACCAAATATAAGCCGCTCAGGCAGATGTGAACAACTAAAAACACAAATTCTGCCTTTCATTCATATCTGAAGAGTCCGATAACATTGAACAAACTGTATGAAATACCTTAAATTTGCATGAGTTGAAACTTAGTTTTGCCTCATGAAGATTTTAAACAGGAGTTATAAGTAATGTAAAGTTGTCTGTTATAATTGAAACTTAAAACAAATGAATTTTGCTCTTGTCATTTACAATATCTTTCAGAAAGTAATAGTTTGTGTCACGTCTACAGGTTCATAACATCAACAGTATTAATATGGCCACTTCGTAATATTTAATATTAAGTAATATTTACTATTGATTTACTTTTGACTCACAGCCCCGCGTGAAGAATCGCTGTTGTGATGCCAGTTCAGCTTGGAGCTGCTTCACTTTATGAGTGCGGTCACTCCCTGTTAGCTTGTCGTATGTGTTAGTATGTTTAGTCTGATAGTGTCTCTTTGGCCCCTCCGTGAGTCGTCACCTTATCGTGTTGGAGGGGTTTGCGTGCCCCTATGATCCTAGGAGCCATGTTGTCTGGGGCTTCATGCCCCTGGTAGGGTCACCCATGGCAAACGGGTCCTAGGTGAGGGGCCAGACAAAGCACAGCTCACAAGCCCCTTATGATGAATAAAATAAATGGATTGCGTTTTCCCTCGCCCGGACGCGGGTCACCGGGGCCCTCCTCTGGAGCCAGGCCTGGAGGCAGGGCTCGAAGGCGAGCATCTGGTGGCCGGGCCTTCACCCATGGGGCCCGGCAGGGGACAGCCCGAAAAGGAAACGTGGGTCCCCCTTCCCATGGGCTCACCACCTGTGGGAGGGGCCAAAGGGGCCGGGTGCAGTGTAAACTGGGCGGCGGCCAAAGGCACGGACCTTGGCGGTCTGATCCCCGGCTGCAGAAGCTGGCTCTTGGGACTGTAAGGGATCGGACAGTACAGCCAAATGCGTAGCGACAGACTTTATTGTGGAAGGCGATGATGGGGGTGGCTGGCGCTGGGGTGGCTGGCGCTGGAGCGGCGATCTGGCTGGGGTGAACAAGCAGTTCTGTGGATTCGAATTGTAAGTGAGATTCTCAGGGACAGATGAGCGAAGCATCACGGGACAGACTGACACTCGGGTCTGCGCTGGCGGCGCTGATATAGCGCTGTCCATGAACCCGTGGCAGGTGACGGCGATTCCACTGACAGGGGGGCGTGGTCCTGTCGCAGGTGGCACCAGCACGTGACAGAACCCCCCCCCCCCCCACAAGGGACGGCTCCCGACGTCCCCAGGAACCAAAAACAAAAAAAGGAAGGCAATACCCCGGGCGACCAGGTGGGGGGGTCAGCACACCTCTGAAACGTCCGACACCTCGCCAGACGCAGGATCGACGGACGCGGGAGCAGAAGACCTCGGTACCGGCGGACAAGACCTCCCCGGACCCTCACCCCTGGTCCCCTCGTCCCTCCTCGGGCCGCGCCGAGGACCCGGTTGGTCTGGATGACAGCGATGGAACTCCGTGATGAGCAAACGATCGAGTATCCAGCGGCTCGGAAACCAAGAGCGGTGCGCGTGGTCATAACCCTCCCAATCCACGAGGTATTGGAGGCCATGACCGCGCCGCCGCGATCGGAGCAGGGAGCGGACAGCGTAAGTCGGATCCCCATCAACAAGCTGGGGCGGCGCCGGCGCCAACGCGCTCTCATGGATGGGCCGCACACGGGACACGTGGAACGTGGGGTGAACCTTCATGGAATCTGGAAGGAGAAGACGGACTGCGGCCGGGCCAATCACCTTCTGAATAGGGAACGGTCCAACAAAGCGGGGCGCCAGTTTGCGGGATCCCGCTCGCAGCGGCAAATCCCGCGTCGAGAGCCACACACGCTGCCCCACCCTGTACTCCAGAGCCGGCGTCCGGTGCTTGTTCGCCTGGCGGGCGTAGCCTGAAACAAAGCAGAGAAGAGTGACCCGGCCCCTCGCCCGGGCACAATGACAACGGCGGACACAAGCCTGGGCCGACGGGCACGCCGCACCACGCTCCTGGTGGGCGAACAAGGGTGGCTGGTACCCGAAGATGCAGTGGAAAGCCGAAAGTCCCGTGGCCGAGCTGAGGAGGGAATTGTGAGCATACTCTACCCAGGGAAGCTGTTGGACCCACCCACGCTGGTCCCCGGCGGCCATGCATCGGGGAGACCTGCTCAGTTCCTGTTTCAGGCGCTCCGCTTGACCATTGGACTGAGGGTGAAACCCCGAGGAGAGGCTGGCCGTGGCGCCGAGGAGTCGGCAGAACTCCGTCCAGAAGGTGGAAGCGAATTGAGGACCTCGGTCTGACACGATGTCTTGTGGGAGACCGTGGTGACGAAACACCTCCCGCACCATGATGGACGCAGTCTGCTTCGCAGATGGGAGCTTAGGCAGAGGGATGAAATGCGTCATCTTGCTGAAACGGTCCACCACCGTGAGGACCACCGTGTTTCCCTCTGAGGGGGGGAGGCCCGTGACAAAGTCGATTGACAGGTGAGACCAGGGACGCTGGGGAACCGGCAAGGGTTGAAGCAGCCCGGCCGGAGGACGAGTAGACGTCTTGCAGTGGTTACAAATTGAGCAGGCTCTGACGTAATCACTGGTGTCCACTTGCCAGGTGGGCCACCAGAAACGCTGTGCCACCACGTACCTCGTGCGTGCAGCGCCGGGATGACAGGCCAGGCGTGAGTCGTGCGCCCATTGCAGCACGGACGACCGCAGGCCTTAAGGGACGAATAGGCGACCCTCCGGGCAGTGGCTGGGGCCGGGTTGATCGCGTGATGCGGCTTCCACTTGGCGTTCGATCTCCCATGTAAGAGCCGCCACCCGAACCGAGCTCGGGAGGATAGTGGGAGGCGGACCCTGTCCCTCCTTCCCCCCAGGAAACAAACGCGACAGGGCATCCGCCTTCGCTTTACGGGAACCCGGTCTATAGGAAAGAGAGAACTCAAACCGGTCAAAGAACAGAGCCCACCGTGCTTGTCTCGCGTTCAATCTCTTGGCCGATCTCAGATACTCCAAGTTGGTCAGTCCAGACGATGAACGGAGTGGTGGCGCCCTCCAGCCGATGCCGCCACTCCTCCAAGGCCAACTTGACGGCGAGGAGCTCCCGATTACCGATGTCATAGTTTCGTTCCGAGGCTGACAGACGGCGAGAAAAGAAGGCACACGGGTGGAGACGATCGCCTTGGCGGCTACGTTGAGACAACACTGCCCCAACATCCAAGTTCGAGGCGTCCACCTCGACCACGAACTGTCTGTCGGGATCGGGAACCCTGAGGATGGGAGCGGATGTGAACCTCCTCTTAAGCTCCTGAAATGCCTGTTCTGCCCGTTCCGTCCATTCGTACGGGGAGGCGGGGCTGGTAAGGGCGGTGAGGGGCGCGGCCACCGTGCTGTATCCACAGATAAAACGGCGATAAAAGTTGACGAATCCTAAGAACTGTTGCAGCCGCTTGCGTGTTTCGGGAACAGGCCATGACGTGACCGCTTGCACCTTCCCAGGGTCCATTTCGATGGATGCCTCACGCACCACGTAGCCGAGGAATTTGACAGAGGAGGCGTGGAACTGGCACTTCTCTGCCTTCACGTAGAGCGAATTCTCAAGGAGACGGCGCAGCACCGCCCGAACATGCTTGATGTGCTCAGGGAGCGAGCGGGAGAAGATGAGGATGTCGTCCAAATAAACGAACACGAATTTGTCCAGCATGTCTCGTAACACGTTGTTTATCAGGGACTGGAAAACCACTGGGGCGTTGGTGAGCCCAAACGGAACCACCAAGTACTCGTAGTGTCCGCTCGGGGTGTTGAAAGCCGTCTTCCACTCGTCTCCCTCCCGGATGCGGATCAGGTGGTAGGCGTTGCGAAGATCCAGCTTTGTGAAAATGGTGGCACGCTGAAGGCTCTCGAAGGCGGAAGACAGAAGAGGCAGAGGGTATCGGTTCTTTACAGTGATCTTGTTTATTCCCCGGTAGTCGATACACGGGCGTAGCGTGCCCTCCTTCTTCTTCACGAAGAAAAACCCCGCTCCCGCAGGTGAAGAGGACGGCCGTATGATACCGGCTGCCAGGGACTCCCGGATGTATTCCTCCATAGCCCGGCGCTCAGGAGCGGACAGGGAGTAGACGCGTCCCTTGGGAGGGAAGGTGCCGGGCAACAGATCGATGGCGCAATCGTAGGACCGGTGTGGAGGAAGAGAAGTGGCCCTGGCTTTACTAAAAACCTCCTTGAGTTCATGATAAAACGCTGGGACATTGGAGATGTCGGGACTGTACCTGGGCGGGGCTCTGCTGAGTGGGCTGGTGGCCACCTTCAGGCACACCCGATGGCAGCGTTCGCTACACTGCCGAACAACCCCCACCTCCCAGTCCAGCACCGGGTTGTGCTGCCGCAACCAAGGGTGCCCCAGTATGAGCTGCTGTCCTGGGAGGGAAAGAAGAAAAAACTGGATGGTCTCGTGGTGATTGCCGGAGAGCAGTAACTTAACTGGTTCCGTCACGAAAGCCACCTCGCCGATCAGACGGCCATCAATGGCACGTGCGGGAATGGACGGGCTCAGAGGGAGGAAGCCGACACCCCACTGGCGTGCCAGGCTAATGTCCATGATGTTCCCCTCCACGCCGGAATCGACCAAGGCCGCCACGTTCTGGTCGCCTGCCGCAAGCTGGACGCGTGCCTGTAGCGTGAGCATGCTGGGACTGGGAGAGCCGGTGCTGGTCGAGCTCACGCGGATCCCCCGACGCCGCGTGAGCTCCGGCCTTTTAACGGGCACACCGCCACCCAATGACCCCCCTCCCCACAGTAAAAACACAAGCCCAGTGAGAGGCGTCGACGGTGCTCCTCCGAGGGGACCCGAGCCCCTCCCAGATCCATGGGCTCGGCGGGTGGTGTGGTTGGCGGGTCCCCAGCAGACGGAGGAAGGTGACCACGCGGGTTTCGCGGGGACCTCCTCTCCCGATCGCGCCGCCGCGTCCGGATCCGCCAGTCTACTTGGGCCGCCAAGTCCATCGCGCCCTTCAGGGTTCGCGGGCGATCATAAGAAACCAGCTCGTCTTTCATGTACTCAGCGAGGCCGTTGAGGAATGTGCTAACGAGCGCCGGCGTGTTCCATCCGCTGCTGCCAGCCAACGTCTGGAACTTAAGTGCGTACTCCGCGACTGATCGGCTACCTTGACGCAGCGTCGCCAGTTCCTCGGCGGCATCTTCGGCGGCGGAGCCCAGGTCGAACAGGCAGAGTAATTCCTCCGCGAAGGCGTCGAATGAATCGCAAGCTGGGGCCATCCTCTCGTATTCGGCCAGACCCCACAGCCGCACCTTGCCCGTGAGGTGGGTTAGGACGAACCCGACCTTGGCAGATTCCGACGCAAACGTGACGGGCTGGAGGCTGAACATTATACGGCAGTTAGTCACGAATGCCTTCACGTGCTTGGGGTCTCCGTTAAACTTCTCGATGTTGCCAAGGCGGGGCTCCGGGACGTCCACGAGCCTCCTGGCCTCGGCAGATGGGCAGTGCGGGGGTGCCGTGACAGCCGGGGACGCAGCCACCGACCGTCTATGGAGGGCTTGGGCCATCTCCTGCTGCTGTAGCTGTTGTTGTTGACCAACCTCGATCAGATTCCGGATGTCGGCGGACAGGCTGCTGATGGCGGTCTCGGCTCGCTCCAGTCGATTAAATGCCCTCTCGTCGTTTGCTGGCTGCATAGCGTGGTCAGTCTGTACTGTAAGGGATTGGACAGTACAGTCAAGTGCGTAGCGACAGACTTTATTGTGGAAGGGGATGATGGGGGTGGCTGGCGCTGGGGTGGCTGGCGCTGGAGCGGCGATCTGGCTGGGGTGGACAAGCAGTTCTGTGGATTCGAATTGTAAGTCACATTCTCAGGGACAGATGAGCGAAGCATCACGGGACAGACTGACACTCGGGTCTGCGCTGGCGGCGCTGATATAGCGCTGTCCATGAACCCGTGGCAGGTGACGGCGATTCCGCTGACAGGGGGGTGTGGTCCTGTCGCAGGTGGCACCAGCACGTGACAGGGACATGGAATATCACCTCTCTGAATGGAAAGGAGCCCGAGCTGGTGTGCGAGGCAGAAAAGTTCTGACTAGACATAGTCGGACTTACCTCCACGCACAGTTTGGGTTCCGGTACAAGCCCTCTCGAGAGGGGCTGGACTCTCTTCCACTCTGGAGTTGCCCACGGTGAGAGGCGTCGAGCAGGTGTGGGTATACTTATTGCCCCCCGGCTGGGCGCCTGCACATTGGGGTTCACCCCGGTGAACGAGAGGGTAGCCTCCCTCCGCTTTCGGGTGGGGGGGACGGGTCCTGACTGTTGTTTGTGTCTATGCACCAAACGGCCGCTCAGAGTACCCACCCTTCTTGGAGTCCCCGGAGGAAGTGCTGGAGAGCGCTCCTTCTGGGGACTCCATCGTTCTACTGGTTGACTTCAATGCTGACGTGGGCAATGACAGTGAGATTAAAGGGCGTGATTGGGAGGAACGGCCCCCCCGATCTGAACCCGAGCGGTGTTGTATTATTGGACTTCTGTGCTCGACACGGATTTTCTATAACGAACACCATGTTCAAACATAAGGGTGTCCATGTGTGCACATGGCACCAGGACACCCTAGGCCGCAGTTCAATGATCGACTTTGTAGTCGTGTCATCGGATAAGCGGCCGCATGTTTTGGACACTCGGGTGAAGAGAGGGGCGGAGCTGTCAACTGATCACCACCTGGTGGTGGGTTGGCTCCGATGGTGGGGGAAGATGCCGGTCCGACATGGCAGACCCAAACGCTCTGCGAGGGTCTGCTGGGAACGTCTGGCAGAATCCCCTGTCAGGAAGAGCTTCAACTCCCATCTCCGGCAGAGCTTTTCCCACGTCTTGGGGGAGGCGGGGGACATTGATTCCAAGTGGACCATGTTCCGTGCCTCCATTGTTGAGGCAGCCGACCGGAGCTGTGGCCGTAAGGTCGTTGGTGCCTGTCGTGGCGGCAATCCCCAAACCCGCTGGTGGACACCGGCGGTAAGGGATGCCGTCAAGCTGAAGAAGGAGTCCTATCGGGCCGTTTTCGCCTGCGGGACTCCGGAGGCAGCTGACAGGTACCGGATGGCCAAGCGGAACGCGGCTTCGGCGGTTGCTGAGGCAAAAACCCAGGCGTGGGAGGAGTTTAGTGAGGCCGTGGAGAATGACTTCCGGAGGGCTTCGAGGAAATTTGTCTGTTTACAGTGGGGATGGCGTGCTGCTGACCTCGAGTCGGGACGTCGTGAGTCGGTGGGGAGAATACTTTGAAGACCTCCTCAATTCCACCTACACGCCTTCCATTGTGGAAGCAGGGCCTGGAGACTCCGAGGCGGACTCTCCAATCTCTGGGGTCGAAGTCACTGAGGTAGTTAAAAAACTCCTCGGTGGCAAGGCCCCGGGAGTGGATGAGATCCGCCCGAAGTTCTTAAGGGCTCTGGATGTTGTGGGGCTGTCATGGCTGACACGCCTCTACAACATTGCGTGGACATCGGGGACAGTAACTCTGGATTGGCAGACTGGGGTGGTGGTTCCCCCTTTAAGAAGGGGGACCGGAGGGTGTGTTCCAATTACAGGGGAATCACACTCCTCAGCCTCCCTGGTAAGGTCTATTCAGGGGTGCTGGAGAGGAGGATCCATCGGGAAGTCGAACCTCGGATTCAGCAGGAGCAGTGTGGCTTTCGTCCTGGCCGTGGAACAGTGGACCAGCTCTACACCCTCAGCAGGATCCTCGAGGGTGCATGGGAGTTCGCCCAACCATTCCACATGTGTTTTGTGGACTTGGAGAAGGCGTTCGACGGTGTCCCTCGGGAGGTTCTGTGGAGGGTGCTTCGGGAGTACGGGGTGCCGAGCCAACTGATAAGGGCAGTTCGGTCCCTGTATCACCGATGCCAGAGTTTGGTCCGCATTTCCGGCAGTAAGTCAGATTCGTTCCCACTGAGGGTTGGACTCCGCCAAGGCTGCCCCTTGTGACCGATTCTGTTCATAATTTTTATGGACAGAATTTCTAGGCGCAGCCGAGGCGTTGAGGGGGTCTGGTTTGGGGACCTCAGCATTGCATCTCTGCTGTTTGCAGACGACGTGGCGCTGTTGGTTTCTTCAGGCCGTGATCTCCAGCTCTCATTGGAGCGGTTCGCAGCCGAGTGTGAAGCGGTACCTGATGAGGTTCAGCACCTCCAAATCCGAGTCCATGGTCCTCGATCGGAAAAGGGTGGAATGCCCTCTCCAGACCGGGGATGAGATCCTGCCCCAAGTGGAGGAGTTTAAGTATCTTGGGGTCTTGTTCACGAGTGAGGGGAGGATGGAGCGCGAGATCGACAGGCGGATCGGTGCAGCGTCGGCAGTAATGAGGACTCTGTACCGGTCCATCGAGGTAAAGAGAGAGCTGAGCCAAAAGACAAAGCTCTCAATTTACCGGTCGATTTACGCTCCTACCCTCATCTATGAGCTATGGGTCGTGACCGAGAGAACGAGATCCCGGATACAAGCGGCTGAAATGAGTTTTCTCCGCAGGATGTCCGGGCTCTCCCTTAGAGATAGGGTGAGAACCTCGGTCATCCGGGAGAGACGCTACTCCTCCACGTTGAGAGGAGCCAGATGAGGTGGCTCGGGCATCTTATCAGGATGCCTCCTGGACGCCTCACTGGGGAGGTGTTCCGGGCATGTCCCACCGGTAGGAGACCCCGGGGACGACCCAGGACGCGCTGGAGAGACTATGTCTCTCAGCTGGCCTGGGAACGCCTTGGGTTCCCCCGGGATGAGCTGGATGAAGTGGCTGGGGAGAGGGAAGTCTGGGAGTCCCTCCTGAAGCTGCTGCCCCCGCGACCTGACCCCGGATAAGCGGAAGAGGATGGATGGATGGATGGATGGATGGATGGATGGATGGATGGATGGATGGATGGATGGATGGATGGATGGATGGATGGATGGATGGATGGATGGATGGATGGATGGATGGATGGATGGATGGAGTGTCTCTTTGGGTTGAAATCCTTAAACTGTCTCTTTAGAAATTAGACAAACACAATTGCCTTGATTTTCAGTGAAGTATTGTAATTCCCATTTCTCTTGAAAGCGACGGCCCTCAAAGTGAAATTTCCTCGTTTTCTTTGCAGTTGCCATAGCAGAAATGAGTGGAGAGCAGTGGTGCTGCCACCTTTTGGTAATAGGACGAATTACAGTTTCAAGTTTCATGATTTTTTTTTATTCATAAATAATACATCATAAGACCAAAGCGGCCGTATGAAATCTGACCGGGGGCCGGATTTGACCCGCGGGCCGGACTTTGGACACAGTTGGCTTACCTGGTAAAACATTGAAAAAAAAAAATACACCCATAGGAAATAGTGCAAATCAAAATAATCCAATCAAATGTAATAATTTCACATTAAAAATATTGCCCTCAATTAATATTCATTAACTGAACTTGCAAAATTTAATATTGGAAAATATTTACCTCGCGTAGACGTATAAAAGTAGGTTAACCAAACTTCCCAATATTAAAGTTTGAATCAATTGAATCATTTGTAAGGATAAATAAATAACATGTAATGCAAATTAAGTAAGTGTAACTTTGAACATCTTAAGTTTTAAACTTGTAAATGCTTGTATAATGTGAATTCACTTAGGTTAATTTTCTTGTGTCAAAACAATTGAATTGAATTATATGTTAATATTGATTGTATTTTTGATTAGGTTTAATCATTCGAGATGTCCATGAGATGTCCATCTTTCAATTAATAACAGCAAATAAAAAATGAAAACATAAAAACTGTCACACAGCAAAATGTGACTTTTTTTGCATTTGGAGAAATTGTAACAGAGAGGTGCTCTTTAAAAATTCCATTGATGGAAAGTAAAAAAAGCACATACTGTACACATTGTAAGCAGTTGTCTGTATTGTGAAAAGAACAATTCAAATATCTTTGGACATATACATTAGTGAAAGCAATCAAGGCCATACAAAATATTTCAGAATAATAGGCATCATCAGTGTAGCAACAGCAATATAGCCAAAAGTGCAAGTGTGAAAAATGAAAATAAAAGAGCAGACAAATAAATTCAACAGAAGATATGTTACAAATTATGAAATATGTAAATAACATTAAAAGGTGTCTGACGTTGGCTTCATCAATCATTGAATGCCACCAATATACGTTTAAATTTTTCCATACGTCAGATGGCTAAAGCTAACATTAGCTCTGGTGTCTATGTGCGTTACAATATGCTAATGCTAATAATATAATAATACATAACATAATTGCTTTGGAGATAAGTTTTTGCTGAACAATTTGCAGACAACCACGCGCTTCTCGACATTTCCATCTCTTTTTTTTAGGATAAACTTTCATGTCACCATCTTGTGCATGACTGGCTGTCATTGTGAAGGAAATTGATTCACTTGTATAGCTTGTCCTCTTTACTTTATTCAGTCCAGCAAAATTAATAAATACTGCAGTGAAAAAGCATGTCAGTGTTGGAAGTGATAAATACACTTCGATTAAACACAAAACCAGAAAAATCAAAATATACAAACTTAACAAAAATCAGAATAAAAGTCTAAACACTAATCATCAAATTTCCTCATCGAGTGGCTGTTGATTTTTTTATTTATTTAACTGCAAATTTGATTGAGCGTATATGAGGGGTGGGATGGGGGCTTGCTTTTTGACACTTTTAGAAATATTTTTACACATTTCTCACTAAGAATAAAATCATCTTGGTTAATATATAGACAACTGAAAGGATTTCCACATTCAAGTGTGTTGACTGGATTAACCAACTTCGTCACAGACAGCACACTTTAGTCCTTTACTTCAAAGTGTAAAAACACTTGCAGATGACCATTTGCGACTACAGAATGTGAGTTTCAATATAGTTTCATACAGAGTGGATAGCACACTGATAAAGGCTATGTCCAGTGAATATTTGCTTTTAACAAATCTTGCATGTGAGTTGTCAATTGAAAATGCTAAAAAAGTCTGTTAATGTCCCCGTTTCGACTAATGAGCCGTCACAGAAAGAAATGGAAGGCAGGGCCACTTGTGCTCCTGATATCAACTCCCTGAGAGATGTCACAAAATATTCCAAATCCATTGGCCAAAGTGTAGGCACAGGAAAATAGAAAACGAGAAAAGGGACGCCACATGTTTTCCTCCTCTTTGTGAACTCACACAACTCAGGTAACAGAAAAAGAGAACTTAAGCAAGTTTTAGTTTCAACAAGGAGGAACAAAAATGTAGGGTCAGTGTCTGGGTCGGTAGGAACTGTAATATCTGGGGTAGAGAGGAGTATAGTGGCTAGAGTGGCTGTATGATGTCGTGCCGGAAGGGCTGTAGTAGGTGGGTGAATAACTGTGGGAGGAAGACGGAGAGTGGGAAGAAGAGTAATGAGAGGACGATGAGGGAATGTGATGCACCGAGGTACCCGTCAGCCTGGACAACGGACGAGTCCGGGGTAATGGGCTCCACAAAGAGCGTTTGAGGCCCAATAATGGGGATCGATAGGGAGACGAAGGGACAGAGCCTGCTTGGTTAGGTCTGCTTGTTGTCATGGTAGTGGTTTGAGTATCTGGGGTGACATGTCTTGAAGGAGTCGCGCTACGGGAGAAAGGAGATGTAATTCGGAAACTATGGGAATCAACGACAAGCGTTCGCATTCCAAGGGTCCACCGTGACTGAGTAAGCCTTTGAGGGGTTGAGGACGGGGTTGACACCTCCAGTGACGGGGGACTTTCTACCATCAGAGTTTCGACTGTCGAGGCGATCGCTGGTGACGATGGGCTGCGGCAGGCTATGTGTGATATAGGGGATGTCAGAGTTAAGGATGAGTCTGTAGCAGTAGAAACAAGTGATGTTGGACTATTAAGGCAGGAAGGGGAGGGGCAACTGGGGACCAAGTTTGAACCAGAGCCCTGCACCAAATCCGAGGCTGAAGCTGAGGTTGCTAGACTTACTTTGGGGGTGCTGTTCTTCCTGCGGGTCACCCTGCTCCCACGGTTATGGTGTGTTTGCTCTTGATCGAATGCCAAGTCCTCAAGACGCTGGGTGAGGGCCAATTTTTGTTGAATGGCCATTTGCAGGAGATAGTTCAATGTCTTCTTTTCATCCTCAGCTGCGGCCAGCTGTCTTTGCATCTCATCCAGTTGGGTCACATACTCATCGCACCTAAGGGATAAAAAGATTAGGCTCAAACCATGTAATTAACAAAAAGCAAGAGGATATGATATGAGGTGGATACAACAACAAAATTCTCATGAAGCTGGTTAATCACTGCCAACATGTTAAATAATTGTGTCCTGTAACTATTGGACCTGTAGCGTAGGTTTCTAGCCAATACAGTATGAAGCCTGTTTGACCCCTTTAGGCCACTATACCTCTGTGAGTTAGCAAAAATATAGTCAATTTCTTTATGTATACTAGTCAAAATGGGCGTGTGGCCAATATGAGTGAGCTCCATCGCAAGGTTGAATGCAACTTTTGAGACACTTTGCAAGTTTCACGTGGAGAATTTGATTGCTCGCCTTGGAGAATTAATCGAGAATTGATTCCCAATGAGAGCTCCAGCAAAAGATTCAAGGCTGACAGAATATATTCTCAGGCTATTCCTCAAAATATTATCTTGGACCCCTATCTGCTGGATTTTGATGCTGCCGGACATTTGATTATCCTGTGCTTTGTGTCACTGTTCAGGTCTGTATAGCACAGGTATAGGCAAACTACGGCCCGCGGGCCACATCCGGCCCACGGGACCGTTTAATCCGGCCCGCCAACCCTAAATAAATTGTATTATTAAACATTTTTTTCGGTCATTTTGCCTGCAATGACTGCGTTTCCCCAGTAGATGGGGAACCACTCGCCTGCGCATTTACTACCGGAAGCCGTGTCAGAAAGCTCGGTGCACACTCACAAGTGCGTGTACGTACTCAGTAGTACGGAAATGGCGCACTCGCGCTCTATTTGTATCAGTGCCGAATTTAGAGCGTGGGCTGTGACGACAGCATTCTTGTAATTTGCGCGCCGAGCTTTCGGATACAGTTTTACGCTAAAGCCACCCACAAACCTTCCCCTAGAATCCTTCCATTAAAATGAGTCGTCCAAGGAAAAGCAAGGTGGACACTGAGTGCCGAGTGTTTAAAAAGAGTGGCCAATTTGGCTCGACGTACGCGACGTGACGTTCAGCCACATGAACATCAACATCAACCCGTCAAGGATCTAGGTAAACGGACCAACACCTGGGATCTCTCCTAAGAATTGCCACAACAAATTTTACTCCAGACTATGACACACGAGCAAAAAAGGGAGACCAACAACACTGTTCCCACTGAAAATGAAGGGGAGGCTTTCAAGTTTGTTGTAAAAATATGCATTTTGAATATGATCTGTACAAATAGCAGGGATTGAAACTAGCGACCATTCTCATTTTCAAACAATGCAGGATCCTCAAGGACATTGATGCACCACCTGTTTGTGACTAATCTTAACCTGTAAAGTTCTTAAGGCTTACTTTAAGGAAGTGTTTCCCGTTTCCTCACCTCTGTTACCAGGTGTTTATGAGTTAAAACTCTGCTCTGATTTTCAGATACCCCTCACCGTGTTGCCGTTTTGATTACTTTATTTGGATGTATGCTTTCACCGATTCTTCAATATGATATATTTGGTCAGAATGTTTGCCGTTTGATGTGATCTCATAAAATAAACATCTTTCATTAATCTGACCTGCAGGCACTGAAGTGATGGAGACTGTTATTCATAATAACAGTGTCGTATTTTATGAGAATCACTGATAGCAGTTTTTCAGGGATTTTTTTTTTTTTAATGCTGTTAATAAATGCATTTGTTTTCAAAAAACCTTTTTTGAATATCCATGCTTTACTACCTACTAAAGGCCAAAACCTTTTATGCAATGACCTTTACAGGTCGTTTATATTATTTCACACAAACACTACATCCATCTGCTCCTGGTTCGGCCCCCCGGTCAAAATTTAGAACCCAATTCTAAAAGTCAAAAAGTTTGCCCACCCCTGGTATAGCAACTCGACAATGTGGTTTGGCGTCTGAATTTTTTTCATTGCTTGCATCTGCTCACTGACCTGGTGGCAAACATTGCTCGTACAGAGGAGAAAGTGGCCGCATCCTCTTTTAAGGCCTTCAACTCGTTCCTTAGCTTTGTCATTGTGTCGGTCACCATTGACTTCTCTGCCTCGTACTTGCTCTTCAGGTTAGTAAGAGCCCCCTCTGCTGTCTGTGAAAAACACACACAGATACACATCACCCGAAACATCAGCAAATTTTAAAAATAATTGCTTAGGGTCGTGATCAGAAAAGGCTACTAGCTAAAACAAGGGAAATGTAACATCTGGTTTGAATCCTTGCAGTGTTTGTCCCATGACGTCTTTGTCTCATGCTCCCACTTATTGTGCTAACCCTAACCCCCACCTGTTTGTTAGCTTTGAGGACCAGCCGGAGAGTGGCTATCTGCTCTCTCTTGGTGCTGAGCAGAGACTTCAGCTTCAGGATCTCCTCCAAACAGCTTTCTTTGTCCTTGTCAAGCAAAGGAGCCAGTTCCCTTGCTGCAGATCTCTGCCTGGACAGCTGAAGAGCCCGATCTACTGCTCTCTGCAGGTGCTTTACCTGAGAATCAAGTTTGAAATGTTTTAGAAATAAATCGAATCCGGTGAAGGAAACAAGTACAGAGTAGTAGCAATGAAAATAAAGATATGTAAAGTCAACTTTACTTGGTCTCGGATGATGGCGTTGAGGTTGTAGATGTTCAAGGGCTCTCTGCGTAGCTCACCAGCTGGCTCCAAGGCGGGCGATGAGGACGATGAGGACGATGATGAGGCACTGATGCTAGGTGACCGGGTCGGAGGACTGTAGGAAGTCAGGCTTTGCTCCGATTGACCCCGAATAAGCTCCTTGTCCCCCTCTTTACTGTCTTTTCCTCTATCCATACCGGATAGCGGTTCTTTGGACGGAGACTCGGAGGGACTTCGGGACTCCCCGGAAGTTGAGGTTGTGGAAGTAGCGGTGGCCAGTCTCCTGGCAAGGCGTGGCGTGAGGAGAACTTTACTGTTGTCAGCAGACATGGCTTTGAGAGTTGCGGACAGGCCCCTGAGCCCCCTGCCCTGTCTAGAAGAGAAAATAGAGATGCTCAGAAGTTTCAAGTCGAGTTAAAGGTCGTTTGTACACCAGAGCTTTATCATTTGCCGGAATGGCTGATACATGCACCTAAAACCAGCGTAAGACCTGTAGTAGTCCAGCATGACACGGTTGGGTGTGTCGTTGTTGCACAGACAGACGTGATGGTAGAGCTGGGCAAGCTCCTCACTCAGCATCACCAGTTCATCCTGAGCAGCATTCAAAGCCCCTTGGCTCTCACCGGCTGCCAACTGAGCCGCCTGCAACTCAGCCTCCAATCTAGAAATCTGACATGGGACATCTCAGTCATTCCAGAATAACCCAAGAGCACTTTAGGTTGAGGGTACAAACTAATGGACAAATGTTTTCCTGTATGGTTTTCTGATACACAGCTGAATTTATTGTTCCGTTAATCACAGCAAGTCATCCAGGTCCTCGACAGCAGAGCAGCCCCAAACCACGACAGTGTTTGATTGTTGCCAGAATGTTGTTGAATGTTGTTGTTACAAAGGATGTGTCCACTAGAGGTTTTTTTTTGTTGGTCAAATTACACGACGATTTGAGACACAAGATCTATTAGCTGTCAAATGTAAATATATTTGTGGATTTATGGTAATACAAAAAGACAGAGAATATAAGCTTACCTTCTCTTTCCCCTCGTGGCAGCTCTTTTCAAATGCTGTTACCTTCCTCTCCAGTCTCTGTTGCAGAGCATTTCCTCTTGGCTTCTCATGTGCTTCCCCACACTGAGCCAACCTGTCCCGCAGGGCTTTCACTTCCGACTTGAGCTCAACCACCTCGGTCACAGCCACCTGGCATTTGCATTGCAAGATCTCCAAACCTGGTGACTGGTTTGAAAATACTGGACTTTTACACACTGTGCCATGCTCATCCTCATTTTCGTCTTTGGTTTTCTCATGGTCAAGTCCCGTAAGGTCTTCGGGGTTGAGCAGAGAATCAAAACTGGTCTGGGCCCCTTGCTGTCCACGGCATAGGGCGGTGACCTTTTGGCTAAGGCGGAGGGTCTTCTCGTGTTGTTCAGACAGAGCACCCTGGGTGTTTTTGAGCTGCATCTGGGATTCATGCAAACTGTCTATGAGTGCTACTTTCTCACGTTCCACCTGAAAGGAGCAGAAGTTATCATATTTTTAAGATGCAAAACCTGAAGGGCGATTTGGAATGAAAGTCTATCAGCCTGGGGAATGAGCAATAAAAGCAAACACTCTGCTGGACTGTAGTCGATGGCACACTTGGATGGGAAATAAATAAGACTTTATCTGGTACACGGTGGTTTGAAATGTACGGTATACTAATATGGGGAATTATATGTTGGAATAAAAGAGGACAATGAATATCTGTGGCTCAGAGACTGAAGTGTGCACAGTGGGAATGTTGTCCGTCAGCATCGTTTTAGACTAAATTATTCTCGAGGGTTTGGCTTCAAATAGGATTCAAACGTTCTGTTATGAATTTAACAGATGTTGAAATAATCTCATGCGTCATTATAAGGCTCACAATGAAGAGGATGACGAGTCGGTTCTACAAAAAGAAACTTTAAAGGATCTCACAATTAACAGCTGTTGCTTGAGCTTCTGAACCTCTGTCAGGTTCATCTCGCTGAAGAGGTCTGACGTTGCCACACCTTCGGTTTTACGACTCCGACATTCTCTGTTAGCACCAGCCACCGTCGCTGAAGCTGTTGCCATTTGTGTTGCACCTTGGACATGGCCATTACATCTGTAGGTTCAGAATAAAACTCTGTTGGTAAGGCTCTTGACATGCATCTTATAGAGGTTGGACTTTTCAGAGGTTCTGTTATACTAATACCTTAACGGATCTTCTGCAGTTGGCGAGAGCAAAGTTGTAGGCGTAGCTGTGCCGCTGGGTGGTGCCGACGTGAACGTCAGGTGTGCGCTGCCCGTGTACGCCACATCACACATGCTCAGATGATGAACCAGCTCTCTGCGCATGTGATTCTTCTGCTCACGCTCGCTCTTCAGCGACTCCAGTGCTTCCTCCAGATGGGAGTCAGAGATGTCCTTCAAACGCAGCGCATCCTGCAACTGGCTGTCAAGAACATCTGTCTCTTCTTCCAAAACCTTGATTTCATGTTTTAAACCTTCATATTCCACCTGAATCATAAATCGAGGTAAAAATCAATTAGTTTGATTTGCTACAAATAAATGAGTCACAGTTAGATTATCAAAATTCCAAATCTCTGCATGTTCTCCTTGTACTTGTGTCGGTTTACTCCCAAATCCTAAAACATGTGTCTTAGGTAATTTGAAAACTATACATTTCTCAATGTTATGGATAACATTTGCTCCAAGTCCAAGCTACACTCCACTACACCCAAAAAGGGGGAGGGGGGAGGTGACAGAACATCTGAGTAGGTCAGTAGTTATTTAAAAATCACCCCATGGGATTTTTAAGTTTCCAAATCATTTGTTGTTGTGTTGCAGTCATGATCCACGTACAAATCTGTACCTGATTCTGTTTGAGGGTTGAAACCAGTTTCTGCAGAGAAATGTTTTCCTCTTCCAGCTCTGTGTAGTCCTGAATCAACCTTGCCTCTCGAAACTTGTACTCCCCGATCTCTTCTCGCACGCGGCTACGCTGTAGCTCCAACATTTCATTACTCTGCTGAGACAAAGCAAGAAGAAAGAAAGGCCACTTTTGTATTACAGTCTTCTGATTCAATTTATTCGTGTGCTTAGAACTACAGCTTTTGGCTTGAGTATCCAATTGGATTTAAATCCATGTGTTTTCTTGTTCTGAGTCACTCTATATGCATGATTCTGCACTTTACCTCTCGCAACTCCTGTAGCAGGCAGCTCAGATGGTCATTGTCGGCTTGTGCATTGGCCGCAGTGGCCTGGCTGTGCTTGACCTCGGCCTGAAGCTCCAAGAGCCGGCCCATGTAGTAAGCTTCCTTGGTAGCAGACTCCTGCAGCAGTGTCTCCTCGTTGGTCTCGCCATCCTCGGCCACCTTACGCTGGGTGGAGTAGGCCTGACCAAATGCCTGGGTGGAGCGAGAGAGTATAAAGCACGAGTTGTTCGGATCATTTGACACATGGTACCGATGTGTTCGGCCATCCGCTGACGGGGGGGTGCTACCGGTGTGTTCGGCCATCCGCGGACGGGGAGGGGTGGTGCTACCGGTGTGTTTGGCCATCCGCGGACGAGGGGTTGCTGCTGGTGTGTTCGGCCATCCGCGGACGGGGGGGCGGGGGGCGGGGGGCGTGTCCGGGGCGGGGCGGAGGCGGCCGGGGGCGGGGCAATGACATACCAGCTCTGCCGAACCTCTGAAGCCGACTCACCGAACGTTTGATCGAACCCAGGTTAAGAACCACTGGTCTAGACATTACACCCATTCACAATGCTAGATGGCGTCAGATATCTTTAAAGCGAATGCTGAACTTAACTCCCCAGGCCAAAGCGAACCCCTGTCACGAAGAATAAAAATAAAAATAGCGGTAGCACGAAGAAGGAAAATAAAAAATAGTGGTAAGAAAGAAAAGAGAAGAAAATAAGAGAAGAGATAACAAAAAATGGAAAAACCAGAAGCCATTCATTTACAAATGTGATTGCACTTTAGTTTACATATTTAAATGTTCAGATATTCAGGTAAGATGTGATAGACATTTTTTGCATGATTTGAATGAGGCAAAATAACATGCTTTTTCTCTTAAATATATTGTTATAATCATTTGCTTCAGATGTACTGTAATTATTTTCTGTATAAAAATTAAATTTGGTGTTCAAAAAGTCTTTTTTTCAAATTTAAGTCTTGAAAAAGAGGGGATCGTCTTATAATCAGGGTAGTCTTATATTTGGGTCAACACGGTATATTTGGAGAGTGGTGGTGTAATAGTGTAGCATAAATGAATGGATTGCCAATTAACTCATTCACTCCCATAGATGGCTATTGACGTTAAAGATCCATTTTAACTGAGCTGGCAGTGATTGAGTTAATAGCAACTCAAGTTTAACGACTGCATTAACCTCTAGCGCCTCTAGGGACACCACATCTGTTTTTTGATTATTTCATAAAGATAACAGATGAAACAGATGAAAAATATTTTTTAAATTTGATGGTTATTTACAATTAAACAACCATATGTTTTCATTTCCTTTTGTTTTGGGCTTCTTGTATTCTTGCTTCTTCTAGAACAACAAATCTAGTGGTAATTTGAGATTTTTTCACAGTACTTTGCCCAACCTTTGCCCAGTGCGCTAAATGAGGATTTAGAGCATAATCAATAATGAGTCTGTCTGGTATAAATCAATACTGTAATGTAATGAGTGTTGTTTTCTTTCTCCAGATCTTTAGCCTCGATCTTGTTCAAATGAATCTTAAAGGTGTTCCAATAGGTATTGTGTGTGATGTATTTGAGGTGAGTGAAGTGTTGATGAAAAATGCACCACGTAGTAGCATCAGTGTTAAAAGGTGAAGGAGTACTTGCTTTGTTACTTTTCTGTTACGTCACTGTCAATGACACCCCTCTCTGCTTGGTATGATGTCATTGGGGACTCTCGGTCAGATTTCTAGCAAGGTTTTAGGACAATATAGGCTTAATTTTGGTATTCTCAGTCAAATTCAAGTGCTACGGCCATTTGACTTGTCTTTATGAATGCTTTTGAGCTGGAACTTCCAGGTCTCTAGCTCTTTTGGTTATGAATAACACAGAGCCACAGAGCAGAAGCAGTCAAGAGCAGACTAACTGCCTGAAAAATGCATGTGTGGAAATGCGCCTGCCCCGGCACACACTCACAATATCATACGCACGTGTGGAAGCGTCGTCATGAATTATTTATAACGATGAGGTCATAATAATTTCATCAGGGATTTTGAATGTTCAATGTCGTTATTTATATAATGTGGATTTTATATCAAACTTCAGATTTCTGTTAAACTATAGACAATTTTAATGAAACATCTTCTGATGTTGCTGAACTGAAATCTGAATCTGAAATGAAAACGCGTAATAAGTTTACGTCAGTCCTAGTAGTCTTGCTCTATGACTCCTATAGCAGATCGGTTAGATCTCGGGTTGCCACATGATCTCATGGAGTTATTAAATTAATGCCATGTTGAAACACAAAAAAGCAATTTGGCCCAAATTTTATCTAGATCTGTCTGGGTGTATTTTGGAGGCACTGTAACTGCAACTACAAAAATGTGCCATTTTCATATGATTTGAAATCTAATAGTTGCTCCTGGCTGTACTCTACCGTAGGGCTGTCAAAATGAATTGATTAATAAAAATTAAAACCTCTTGTGTGATATTGTTTGAATATTATTTAGTTATTTTGTATCACTTAACAATACAAAATAAAGAAAAGTAAATGGGAAAAAATTGTTTTGAAATTCACTTTCGTGCAAATAAAATGTTATCCAATTATTTGATAAATTAATCGATAGAATAATTTATTCTAAAAATAATCGATAGTGATATTTGAATCTATCTATTTGAATCTATTCAAAATATAGATTCTTATAAAATTTGTATTCAGACATGATTCCTGATGACCCCGGACTTCCACGTATCTCCGCCACTGATGTTGATTAGCTGCTTAGCTGTCTTTATTGTAAATGAATTAAAGGTCCGCATGCTCAAAATTGTGGGATGGTCTCTTAGGGGAAAAGAGGAAGAAAAAAAATAATTTGATAGCACCCTGCCCCAAAGGTGGCGACCCACTGGGCATCTGCCCTGCATGCCAGATGACCAATCCAGTCTAGTACACATGTCTCTGCATCATCAATTTCCTGACATGCCATTTTTGTATTGTATCAAAACAAAATACAGGTGAATGAAATTATGAGGAATTTCATACATCAAAGGAAGCTCCAATATTTTCCCTTAATGAGTTTTGAATTGACGGATGAAAACAACATTGTTGTCTTGCTCATGTCAGGAGTAGTGTTGAGAACAATGGAGCAATGACAGTGAAACAAAAGTGAAACAAAAGGCCGGTGCCAAGGGAGTGGAATGAAGTATTTTTAAATCTGATTATCCCTCCTCTCTTCATCCATTTATTTTCCATTCTTCTGCCATAGTATGTCCCTTAGCACCAGTGCACACTTTATTTCTTTTTTAATACGTTGATAGAAAGGGAATAACGGCAGAATTTGTCAGATGTGCTCTTTTGGGAAGAGGAATTAACAAATTATCCGGCTCGGTGGCACACTGGGTAGCACGTCCGCCTCACAGTTAGGAGGGTGCGGGTTCGATCCCACCTCCGGCCCTCCCTGTGCGGAGTTTGCATGTTCTCCCCGAGCCCGCGTGGGTTTTCTCCGGGCACTCCGGTTTCCTCCCACATCCCAAAAACATGCTTGGTAGGCCGATTGATCACTCAAATTGTCCCTAGGTGTGAGTGCGTGTGCGAATGGTTGTTTGTCTCTGTGTGCCCTGCGATTGGCTGGCAACCGGTTCAGGGTGTCCCCCGCCTACTGCCCGATGACGGCTGGGATAGGCTCCAGCACGCCCGTGACCCCCGTGGGGACTTAGCGGTTCAGAAAATGGATGGATGGATGGATGAATTAACAAGTTACTGACTGAATCGCTTAAGGCTCAGATATAAAATCAATTTTGAAGATGTAATCTAAATAATCCCCTCCGCAATATAAAAAGAAAGTTTAATTTTGCAGGTGTTTAGAAAATATGATTTTAAACTTGAACCCCCATTGACGTCAAACATATTTTTTTTTTTTAAGTGGGCTGGAAATGAATGAGTGAGCAGAAGTTCAGGCACTCACTTAAATCTTATGTTTGGCTAACTTTACTCACACTTGAACACAAAATGCAAAATTAAACAGGAAGTAAGTCTGAGCTGTGGCATATGGCAGCTCTTGAGCAATTGTGCTCATTGTGTTTAACTCTTCTTCCAATTAATAAAGATTTGAAAAGTGCATTTGTGACCGTGGCTTTTCTTTGTCACATGTGAGGGCATTACAGTAAGTATATTGTAAAAGTCCCACAAGACAAATGGATGCATGCATTCTACATAGAAAACGTATTTGAACCATGTACAGTAATTTTTAGTTAATTTAAACCATTTGATTCTCCACCATTACAAATATACTGTATCCATCAAAATCGTTTTGAGGTCATTAGGCTTGATATCCTTTACTTGTCTTATTAGAAGTTTGTAGCAACCCCGTTGTGAGGTCAGCAGAATATTTTCGTGGAGCCCAGAATTCAAAGCAAATATGGTGCATCAGGAAAAAGATCATCTGGAAAAAGATCCCAACAAATGTAATTGCCTTGATGGCTGCTCGACTCAAGTCTTGTAATTATATAGTTTTTTTCTTATTAGTTTTCCCTCGGCTTTATCACTTGATACACTCTATCGGTTAATTTGCCAAAAACTGTAATTAAAAATAAATCGCAATTTTCAATCTGTTATCCAGGAGTAATATTTGAAGCTGATGAAGCAAATTGCCAGTCAGTGATGAGTTGACCTACATGACTCAAAGATATTTCATGAAAGTATGTAGAAACTTAAAATTATTCTCCTTTGTCCTATACCAATTCTTGACTTTTTCCAAGTAACAAAACCGTACCCCTGCTGAGCCCACCTCCTGCAGCTGTTCCAACTCCAGCCTCAGAGCCTCCTGATCGGCCTCGAGCTCGGCACACTGCTGCTTCAAGCTCTGGTTCTCCTCCAGAACGGCCAGCCCGCACTCCGCCGCCCGGATCTTCTCGCGGTTGGCCTCCGCCAGCTCCCGAGTCAGACGCTCCACCTCGGCCCGACACTGCTCCACCGTGTCTCCGCATCCTCCCGCTGCTCCACCGGCGGCCATCGCCCCTCTCCTCCCTCCCTGCGTCGGATGAGCGGAACTGCGCGTCCGCAGGAGGGAGACACAGCAGACTAGAAATCCACACCGCCACCCTTTGAGGATTAAGATGCTTCAAATCGATCGTAGAAAACAACCAAAAATCCACAAAGTGCTCTCATCCTCAACGCTAGATTGAGTCACCATGACGCTTCAAGTGATGCAGCCCTCATGATCCGCATCCGCGTCCACTCCCTCTGTTTTCTGCTTATTCACCAGGTTCCAGGCGCCATCTGTTCCCGCAGCCGAGAAGCAGGACATTCCCTTTGTTTGATCCAGCTGCAGATACAGGTTACAGGACTAGTTAGGACTAGAAGCACGCTGCCTATAATAACACCACACGCCCGTTTACATGGCATGAACGGCTGTAATAGATTTCAGAACAAATATGAAAGACTACTCACAGAATAAAAACAACTCACAAAAATACATTTAGAATGAGATTACTATTAATTAAAATAAAATAATGCAATTTGTAACAAAACAGCCCATATGTGAGGAAAATACATCAGAAGTAATCATATTACTCGCAGCAGCAGTAAATAGTGTGGAAGGAAAAATGATCCCTCCCCCAAAAAATTGGTTAAAAATTGGGTCAGTTAAAAAAAATAGTCGTATGAAATTGTTGCAGCTGTTCATAAATTCAAATTTAATGTAACGTGTTTCGTGAGCATCATAGTATCCAGCAGGGGGGCGAAAGACATCAACTCAAAAGCACTGGGAGAGGCCGCCTCAAAATCAAAATCATCCCGTTGGTGTCGTTAAAAAATAAAAAAAAATGTGACGTTGGATTCAAATATTTTAGAATTACTACAAAATACATACACAAATCATTAAATTGTGAGCCTATGGCAAAAAAGATATTTATATTAGAAATTATTATTATTTATTTTGTAAAAGCCAAATTAAATTTATAAAATTGATCAATTTGCATTAAGGTTCACTTTTGAGAGGGTCTAGTAACAGAATCGGCTGGGTCGTAAGTGATTTCATGGGCATGACTCGCCATTTACAATGTGTCAAGTCATACTATACACATAAACAAATGTTTTATTTTGAAACCGCACCCTCGGAAGTGTAACCCCGCTGTGGCAAGCGGAATACCGGGTTATATTAACCCCGTGGTCGTTCCACCGCATTGCACGTTGCTAGTTAGTTGCTATGTTGTAGCTATTAGCACGATAGCCATTGCTTTGCTGGGAAGGGAAACCCGCCGTTCAAGTTGGGCTAAAGAATACGCTGAATTTTCTCCTTTTTGTACCTTTAAAACAGCCACAAGCTGGCACTTCAATACAACGCATATCGCCTAGTAAACTTAGAGCGTGTTTCCCTTCCCCTGTTAGCTTCACCAGCTAGCTAGCAGATAAAGTGCCACCCGCTTCTTGCCCCCTCTTAGTGCGAACCGTCATCTACCCAACTGAAGGACCATGGCGATGAGACAGACACCGCTCACTTGTTCCGGTCACACTAGGCCTGTGGTGGATTTGGCCTTCAGTGGAATCACTCCTTATGGCTACTTTCTCATCAGCGCCTGCAAAGGTGAGACCAGATTTTCTTTTTAATTTGTATTACAGGAACTCACCCATTGTTATTTCTCCCAATTTTTAATCGGCTTTGGCCATTGTCAACTGCAGTATGTATTCTGGTGTAGCCCTTTAACAAATTTAACATGCAGTGCTGCAACCTATGCTCAGGAAACCTGGTCTTGATCAAGATGTTTTGTCAAAATGTTGACCTATTTTCAAGCTGCCTTTCAATTTGAAAATTCTAAAAAATAGAAATGTGGTACACTGAGTTGAAATCCTTCTTAGATGACAACCTGATACTGGAGACTTCAGCCAGGTTTACATGGAGACTTTTCTCTTTTATTATTCTAATTGAAATCACTCTGAATTAGGATCACTTTTTTTTCATGTGATTTCATCTAGTCTGATTTGTCGTTTACATACCTTGGTTGTCCCGCTCTTCCCCATTGTCATATGGTGTTCCACAGAGTTAAATTTGGGGGCGCCTCTGGTGTTTTCATTTTATTTTCTGACCTTCGGTTCCACTTTAAGAAATTTTATTCCACTGTCAGATGTGCGTATGTCCCGTTCAACAAAAAGGACGCTTTCTCATTGAGATTGCGTTTGTTCTGTCTGGAGTAAGTCAACATTCCAGAAACATTTCACTTTATTTTTCCTGTTTGTTTAGATGGCAAGCCCATGATGCGCCAGGGAGACACAGGAGACTGGATTGGAACGTTTCTGGGTCACAAAGGTGCTGTTTGGGGAGCCACTCTGAACACTGACGCCACCAAGGCAGCCACTGCTGCGGCCGACTTCTCAGCGTGAGTGGACTGTTATCGAAATATCCTCACACAATTATTTTAAACCTTCTAAAACGCCCTGTTTTGAGGAGGCAGTAATAACACCCCACCCGTTCTATTGCGAGACCAATGATTTGTGTAACTTTTGTTACCATGGCTACCAGGGAGCAACAAATCGTTTGTAAAAACAAATCACCTAAACCAGACAGACTTGAAATAGAATAATAAACAATCTTGTGTTTGCTGTGGTTCAGCACTGCTGTGGCAAAAAAGCACCCAAAACGTCAAAATGGGATCCACAGATCCTAAAAGGATGGGAGTTGTTTAGTTTATGATGTCTAGCGATTCTTCTACTGGATTTCAAATATTAATTGGTTAAACATCACAAGGATAACCTATATTTAGTTCTGTACTTAATATGCTTTCCAGGAAAGTGTGGGATGCAGTCAGTGGTGATGAAGTCCTCACGTTGGCTCACAAACATATTGTCAAGACCGTTACCTTTACTCAGGTGAGTGTGCAACTATTTTGTCAAACAGTTGTAGTAGAAATTCATGTAACTCTGTCAACCGTTTTCATTTTAGGATAGTAACTGTCTATTGACTGGAGGAAATGATAAGCTCCTGCGGATCTACGATCTCAGTAGCCCAGAAGCAGGTGCGTAAAGAAGTGAAATTCTGTTTTTATTTACATTCACGGGGACATATGTTGTCTCCAGCACCACAGGAAATCGCCGGTCATACCTCACCAATCAAGAAGGCCCTGTGGTGTAATGACGACAAACAAATTCTGTCAGCAGCAGAGGATAAAACCATACGGTCAGTGGAATGAAACTTTACATTTAGTTGACATGGAATCATTCTCCAGTTAGTTATCAAACGTTTTTTGAACATTACCAGATTGTGGGACAGGACCTCAATGGAGGTGGTAAAGACGCTGACGTTTGATACGTCGGTGAGCAGCATGGAGTATGTAGTTGACGGTGAAATTCTCGTGATCACATACGGAAAGACGATCGCTTTCTACAACGCTCTCAGGTAGGTCAGAGTGAAGCCTTGCCGCAAACAGATCGTTCGATAATAATATATACATGATAATAATACAATAATCAATTCTAAAAAATATTACACTATAATATAAAATATATAGTGACAGCTCTATGGAGCTAAATCTCACATTCACAATTTGCAATAAAGGTTGACTCTGATTTCATTCAATTTTTTACAATACAAATGTCATATTGTAACAAGATGCCATTTAATTATTCAGCCTTGACCTGATCAAGTCTGTAGATGCCCCAGCTACCATCAACTCTGCGTCCCTCCACCCCGACAAGGACTTTTTTGTTGCTGGTGGAGAGGACTTCAAGCTTTATAAATTTGACTACAGCACCAAGGAAGAGCTGGGTAAGAGCTTTACTGTTTGGCAATTGGTCAAAAATGAAGCAAATGTCACTTCATTCATCTCATAAAAGCGAGCACATCACTGAGCATATTTTATCTGCATCCAACACAATTATATTTTTTTTCTTCCATCCGCAGAATCTTATAAAGGTCATTTTGGTCCTGTGCACTGTGTCCGCTTCAGTCCGGACGGCGAGCTGTACGCCAGCGGCTCTGAAGATGGCACACTTCGTCTGTGGCAAACAGCAGTGGGGAAAACCTATGGCCTCTGGAAATGTGTTCTTCCTGGTAATACTTCCCTTTATGGCCTTTGGAATTATAATTCGATTTATTATTTCGGAAAGGTAGATTAGCTAATTAGTCCGTGAGGTTAAATGGAGGCAACTGTACGCTATTGTTTGTTGTAGATTCTTCACCATTAGTCCGAAAGTCTTCGGTTCTGTGAATATCTTTGTATCAAGACTATTTATTACATTTGTTATGTAGGTCCTGAAGTCAATCCCAAATAATGTCAATTTTCTTTCAGAGGAACTTGTGGCAGAGAACTCAGAGCAGATATACACTTCACCGCCTGAAATTAAAGCCTAAAGAGAAGTGTGCTGCTGATTCGGGGGCGAAAAACAAGACACAAGGAAGACGCAACTGACATGGTGGTCCCGGTTCGAGTTCTATCAGGCCCCAACAAGGAGAAGAAGAGTCCAGAGCATCTCCATCGATAAGGCACCGATGTTGGAAAATATGGCCGACTTGTCTGTCATAAAACACACACACCTCACATCAATACTCTGTGGGACACTATTGACATCACTGACTCATTTTCTATTGGCCTTCCTTCCCTGCACCCTACAATATCATTTTGAAAAAGAGTGCCGTTGGTGAAGCTGGAATTGCTTACAGCAGCGTTTTTAATTCAGAAATATTTACAGCATACTACATCCAGTCAATGAACACGATGAATTGCTCGGTAGCCTCCATTCATTCGCGCTCTTGGCACCCGCCCACCCCATTCATCAAATTGTTGTGACCTATTGCTACAAGCATGAAGAGGGGAGCCACTGGGAGTCTTTGCCGTCTTGAGGATATAAATGCGAGGAGGAGGAAGAGCAGCTTAAGTCCTTCAGGACCTTTTCAGCTGTATCCGCTTGGCTTCTGGACACCAAATTTGTGATATTGTTCACCATGAAAGTAAGTATTAAGATTAACTCAAATAACACTATGGAAGATTGAATTTGTAACAATGTTGCGTTTTGATTGATTCTTCAAGACTGTTATAGTGGCTGGAGTTTTCAGCTGTTTGTAATATTTTGAATGTCTCGTAGCCAAATCACATAATATGGAAACGGCGTTATAATCCAAAAACTATGTTATGACATTGTATATTAAATGATTTTGCCTCTCTACAGGGTTTGAAGACTGTCACTTTAATTTATATTTTCACTCTCTTACTGGTTGCATTTGTCACGCAAAGCCAGAGTGCACCGAAGGTAAGGTTTGGTTTCTTTACGTTTTTCTTAAATTACCAGAAATATGAACAATGCCCAATCCATCTTGTGTATTTTTTTAAAACGTGTTATTTAAACATGTTTGTGTGTATAATTAATTTTTTTAAATCTGCCCCCCCCCCCCCCCCTACTTTAAGGGCTCTTTTCAAAGGAGAAACTGGACACCGCAGGCTATGTTGTACCTTAAAGGCACTCGTACGTAGCTCAATTCACATTTTAGTTACTTCAAAAGTTTTATTCTACAAATTTCATGCTTTACTCTGTAATTTCTCAGAAGGACGCAGGTTCATCTCAGAGGACCGGAAAGAGGGAGACGTGTATGACACTTTACATTTAGGTACCAGTGTAAATTACTACATAAGTAAAAGTGAATTGTAAAATATTTCTGTCAATGCTAAACAGCTGGAAACAGTTGACATTAAAAAAAAAAAAAACATCACTATTACGGGTCCCAAAATCTTGGACTCCCGGATAACAAAAGTATTTTGGTTAGGTGTCTAGACGTCAGGTAATGTGGAGAAGTGAAAACACGGACTCGTTGCTTTCCATCCCAAATTTCCTCTATTTAATACAAACAATGATCAAATCGCTTCACAAGTACATTGTGACAATTTATAATCAACAAAAAATTAGTTTTTGTTATTAGTTTTTTCAATATTTAAGCATGCATCGGTATTTTTGCTGGCTTCTGAAATATACAGAGTCGAATCATTTATACTGTGATTTCAGATCAAATAACGAGCAATGTTACTCAAAAAGCTGTTAAGAGGACTTATTTTTAAATAAAACACTGGGAAGGCTTTTCTATAGGTCCCGAACATTTATAGTGAATTTAAAATAACCAAACCACAGCATTTTGACATTCTACAATCGAATCAACATTATCCAAAGCGCAATACAAATTACGTTGGGAACTTCAGCGCAGCCAACAGCGCTACCTCGTGGTAGTCCAACCACGTTTCCGCTAGCAAAGCATTAACAAACCTCGTACGCCGTGCGTACCCGCAGACAACCCCAACGATAACGCCAACCCACTTCGCAAAGATACTTATTCCACATTTATCACGTAAACGTCACAAAACGTTTCAACTATTCCATTAGAAGTACTTTCTAAACATAACTGACCTGACACATTGGTAATGTGGAAAAGGCGTGAAGACACAGACAAGACACATTTGATCAAAGCGGAGTTCCTACACATAACTGGGCACTTGAGCGCAACAACACTCAAACACAATGGTTCCGTTCTTTTTTTTCCCCCTGCATTTATCAAAAATAATTTGAAAACTATATTTTCATCAACATTTGTTAAGAGAATAAATTCCAAGTACAGCATATGCTCGTTTCAGCAAAAATATTTGTGACCACATGTTTTTGAGAGTCATATCAATATGGTATAAGAAACCATAATCAAAGTCAATTAAAACAACCAGAAATTAAATATTCTTTGTTTGGAACAAATTTAAACCATCGAAAATGATATTTGTTTCTCAACAGAGACCCGCAGTCAGAACACAGAGAAGCTGAGCGTGGATCAAGCTGCCACCATTTTGCTCAACTTTTTGCAGCAGGCCAGTGATGAACGTAAAAACGAGTGAAATATGTTTTTTATTCTCATTTATTTATTTATTTATTTATTTATTTATTTATTTATTTATTTATTGTCTATTCAGACCAAGAAACAACAGATTCCATCATTAGTTCCGATTTTTTTTACACAGGCACCCAGTCATGATTGTTACTGAAATTACTTTTTTTTATCTCAAATAAATTGTAGGCAAGGGTTTCATCTTTTTATTATTTTTACAGTTTTAAGTACAATGTCATTGTAGTAACATTTAGCATCCAGAGATAAGTGCATATTAAAACAAATCAGACAATTTGAATGAACTGATGCACTGTTCCCACTAAAATCTAATCGTCTTGTCTTTTTCTTTTTTGTGTAGCTGTTGAAAACCCAGAGGAGGTGTACTTTCAGGAGATTCCAGTGTGGAAGAGAGAAGAGTGTGGAAGAAAGCGCTCCACTTCCTAGTTTGAAAGATGTCGTTATTCATTTTTGCGTGGAGGAGAAGAAAAGGTCTTTTGTATATTCTATCAGCAAATCTGAAAACTGTATATTTGAAATGTGGTGTTTTAATAAACAGAATTTAAACTGAAGTTGCATTCATGATTTGAACTTACAGCATTTCTATCCATACGTGCTTCGAATTAGATAGGCCAGACATTTTCCCCAAATTCCGACCACCCTGATTACAACTTTTTTGTAACATTAGAAAGTTTTTCTCTGTTTTTCCCCCTCTTCATCAAGGGATCACGGGGTCAGCGCAAATATTCTTTTTTTTTTTTTTTTTTTTTTTTTTACATACCCCAAGAATTCTCCAGAAAACAGAAATAGAGATTCTTTATATGTTCACTAGAAGAGACAGGGTGAAAGTGTTGAAAAAATATCCCGGAAAAATCGTAAAATAAACATCAATTATCTGTCCTGGCACCTGCATATTCTCAATTTACCTTTTTTTGGAATCCTGGAAATCAGTTAAATCTCAGTTTCCAGATTCCCCTGGTTGTTTCTTCTTGCCCTCTGGCGCAGCACCCAGGACGAAGGGAGCCTTTATGTTCAATCGGTCCTTTTCGGCCTCCTCGTCTTCATCGTAGGGTTCATCATCATCGTCATCCTCCACGTCGCTGTGGTGGGGTGTGGAGTGGACAGACACGGACGGAGAGGGGGGCACTGAGTAAGGCCGGGGGTAGCGGAAACCTTCCGTCTGTGGAGAGAAAAAATGGCTGATGGGTAATTCTAAAATCAAAAGACACCTTCTAAAATCAAAAGACTTTGTAATAAAGCAATTAAAAAAGAAGACGACTCTTTTCGTGACATTATTCAAATGTACAATTCTGTGTATCAAATGTATATATGCTCAATATATCCCTAAAATCTGAGCAAAAGGAAGTCTTGGTATTCATAGTCGGAGTGTCAATGCAAGCCAAAGTGATGGCTTGTCAATCTTCCAAATGCTAAACTGCCAATTAAGGCCTAACAAATGTGGGTCAGATGCAACCACCTGCACCTGAACATGAGCGTGCCTCCAAAAATTCATGGATGGAAGGTAAGCAAACAATTCTTTCTCTGGATTATTCTCAGTACATTATATTTTCACTCCATTCTTTGCTCACAAGATATATACAGCTTGACTAGTGTGAAGCAGCGTAACATTGCGTTGACATTTAAACAAAAATGTAGCAATAAATGTTTGATTTTTTTTTCAATACATTATTAATTTGGAGCGTTGGATTTGACCTTCAAAGGTGCCACGGGGTCCACTTTAAACTTGTCAGGGAAAGCTCTGCTGAGTGCAAGGAGGCGTGCGTGAATGTAGAACTGTAAATGAGAAGTCAAAAAAAAAATATCGTTATTGATTTTATCAAAGAAATTCAAAACACACTTAGAATGTAATGCCTTTCAAAATATGGCAAACATATCCGTTTGGACTGTCCTAAAGAAGAAAACAATATACACCAGACAGGTGGATCAAGGAAAACAACAGCAGTTGATGACAAAAACATCAAGTGACCCAGAAAACTACTTTTGGAATGTATATGAGCCATTTTTGTCCTTTTGTGTTATTTTTGGATTGTTGTAATTTACCCTCCACGTCACTAGAGGGACTCTTGTGTCCATGGTACTGGGAAGCTATAAAACCCATGGTGGGGTTGACAGGAATTAAACCGTTTTCGACCGTGTCAATGCATTGGAGCTATACCTGTTTACGGTGAGAACTATACGTGGTTATTTTGGTTACATTTATGTTATGAGTTATTTGCCGCTTTTTTTGATTTGGAAAATAAACCTGCACGTCTTTTATTTACCTACACCAACCAAACTCCATCTGCTTACTGCGTCAAGTACAAAGGCACACGTCCTAACTCCGATCGTCAGCGACTTTATACGGTTTAGTCACTTCATAGTGTATCAGCAACAACTTCGAGAAGTCTAACGTCCAGGTCCCCGCTTCCTGTACAAGATCAGATGGGATAGAAATTAATGGCTAAATGAGGTTTAGATCGAATCTACAGACTTAAACCCCATAGAGCAAGTATTTTTATCTGATTAAAAAAAACTATCAAAAAAACCTGTAAGAAAAGCCGCCAAATGTTGGACATTTTATCATTTGAAATGCCAAAGAGCAGATTTTATCCCAATGATCCATAAAATGTAATCCTAATTGTTTTGCAATAACAAACCCGTCCTAGGTATCTCCAGTCCAACAGGTCAGACAACCTCTCTGCTCTGTTGCGCTGGATGATGCGCTGACGCCGTGACTGTTGGCAGAAATTGAACATGAACTGAGTCAGCTGGTTACAGGACTCTTCGGCAGAACGGAACCGCCGGTCCACGATGTAAATACCTGAGAAGAGAGTGAGGAAAAGATGTCAGTTTGTCTGGATTATTGGCAATTACGGTATGTAGGTGCGCATGTGTCTACACACCATAGGCAGCAGGATCTGTTACATGTTCCTCCATGAAGCACCCAAAACCAGAAAGATTAGTCGTCACACTGGGAATGCCCATTACAGTACATTCACCTGAAGAAGCAGAAGAAACTTGAAAGATTCAGGAAATATGGTCACCACAATCGTCTTGATTATCTCTCTAGTCTCAATGATGTCTTGATCTCCGTTGGTGTGGTGTTGACTATTTCACTACTTTCCATTCCAGCTCTTTTTGTTGGATCTGATCAGTTACAGTCCATCTCACCCCTTGTGCAAGCTGACTGTAACAATCTAAATTGTTGGTCTTGCAGTTTCTGGCTTGAAACTCCTAACAAACACAATGGGAATCGGTATACTTTTTCTCAACAACTGATCTTGATCTAACTGGTATACGCAAAAGGAACCACGTTTTGCCACATTTTCAAACCATACCCGGTGTGTATCCCCAAGGCTCATAGTAGGAGGGGAATACTCCAAGGTTGCAACCACGGACGAAGTCCTCATAATCAAGTGGTAGCAGAGGACTCGTGGAGGATAGAAATTCAGGATGGAAAATGACCTGTAAAGGAGAAACAGTTAAGAACACAATTTGACTGAAAACCAAATCAGATAACTCAACAAATGGGCAATAAGACAAGTACAATTCAATTCAGGGAAGAAATTGATACGCATTCTAGTACCTTGACACGGTCATTCCTGGAATTGAAGAGGCCGATTCGTCGTATGTTGGCTAGAATGGGATCTGATGAGTCATCAAGCATGTTGTGGGTTGTTACTGGAGGGAGGCTGTGTCTCTGTAATTCAAAGAGTAATCTTATTGATTGATTTATTGATTGATCAGTTCACATTATCTAAACCTCGAACGAATGAGATCTGATGAGTCACCCTGCAAAATGCACTGTGAAACTGGGGAAGTTGTGATTTAACAGGTCTTCGTTTTACTTCCAGTAAACTGGTAATTATTCACAGTATCATTTTTGTCAGCACATAAAATTCCTGCTAATTTTTCTCATCGTTACGAATCGTCAGGGTTATTGTTATGGTATGCTGGGGTAATATAGTCTATACGCTAACAAACAATTTTACTGTTGGTCATTATGGTGGTACTCGGAGAGTAGTTTTGTGATTCCTGGCGTAAAATATTTGGGCCTCATACTGTTTGACCAAGCTTACTGATAACGTGTTACAAAAAATAGATTCTTAAATGTAATAACAGGGTTCAAGTCATTCAACGGATCGCTTAAACTCCAAATTTTGCCCTGAAATCCTAACCCCGAGCCATTTTTTGCCTGAATACAATACCTGACCAGCACTGGTTAAATCGTGAAATGAAATAATAAACTGTACAACAGTTGCAGAGTTAGCTGACATTTAAACCTGTATTGCCTGCCTGGACTGCAGCATGAAACATTCCTGACAGTAAATGGTTGTGAAACTTGTGAAATAGACAAGGCTGTTATTGAAAAGAGTGAGTGTGATTAAAAAAAATGGGAGAGACAGCAGATGAAGAACTACAAATCACAACACTTCATTTTAAAAGTACCGATGAGGACATTCAGTTTATCATCCCTACCAGACATTTTTAGTCAATCCCATTTGCATTCAATTTCATACCTCAGAAATATTGACATTAACATAAATCCATTTAATTGAGAAAGACCTTTTAATAGGCATTTGGATTTTAACTGTCTGTTGTAAAATACATCACAGTGACACAACCAGTCTATTAAACCACAGTCTGGGATAGGAGAAGGTAATTAAGGCTCTGAATTTCATTCATGCTTTACCACACATGAGGACCTACCCCATACAGCTTTCAATAATTCAGTAGCAGGGGGCACCATCACTTTCATTGATTGCTAGTAAGGAAATGCTTACTCCATTCAGAAAAATAGATAGAGACAACGCTTTTGAGGTATTTGAACTTTGAACACTCGGCATACAATATGTAGTTCGAATGACTGTCGCTTTAAACTGGCCTGTTTGTTGCTAACATTAGCATACCGCGCCTATTTCATTAAAAAAAAAAAAAAAAATTGTAACATGCTAACAGTCAGTATGCTAACCTGAGTACAGACAGGTCAATGGCATAGCAATAACAATTTTACATTGTGCGCTGTCATTGTTCACAATTATAAATGAGAATCGATCAAATGCTAACAGGCAAACAGTTGCTATGCTAACATTGCAAGATAGCAACCTGAGGACATTTGACAACCTGACCTTTACAAAATATAGGAACGGAAACACTAACATGCCGTCAAGTTGGCATGATGAAATCTTAAGAGAATAAGTTCAGGGAGCACTATGGCAGATTGATATAGATTTTACATCATGCCCCATAGTTGTTTATTATTTCAAATGAGAATGGCTAAAATGCTGTCGATACAGCATAACATTTAAAAGAACAAGAAAAGCACTGACAGCACTTGCAGAAAACTCAAGAGACAGCACAAGAGCAAACTCGGACTGGTGCTGAAGTTGGACAGTACCTGAGTGGCGTAGATGGCTCTCTTCATGATAGTGAAGTCATCTCTGTCCAGAATGGAGTCCATATCAGGGATCTTACCTCTGATTACAACACCAGTTATTTATGTCTACAATTTAGAACCGAATTGAAAACGACATTTTACAAACAAGCTCTACTTACATTAACAGCGCATCATAGAGTCGTTTCCCAAACTTCTCTTTCACAGTGTGAGCAGTATCCCTGTGGAATGGAAAGAGTTATGTGTAAGTCACCATTTTGTCTGCTTATGTGGTTTTTGGTTTGCCCAATATGTTATATCCATCCAAATGCAATTTTCTCCTCAAATAAAGATGTAGTCGGGTCACTCTGAACCAAAAAAAGTAGCACTACATGGAAGAGGAATAGGAGGAGCTTCCTGAAGAATGGACTGGTTCAGCAAATATGATCAGAGAAGTAGGATATGGCACTGGCTGGGGTCATATATTAGTTATAAGGAGCTTTAACACTGTCTTTTAATTTAATTACCAATGACAAAGCAACAGAAGCAAAGTTATGGGAAATCCACGCTCTACAACAGCCACGCTTATTTGCATAGTTTCCAGCCAGTGACAGTTGACTATGTGACCCATCACAAAAAGGAGACGTCTCTGGGTAGGCTCGAACCACCAACCTTTCAGTTAACAGTCAAATGCACTAACCGATTGCACCTCAGAGACATATTGCTAGATGTTCTATTCTTATTTTAAAGTGTGAGTGTCAAACTCTGGCCCATCGGCCAAATTTGGCCCGCAGTGTAAATTCTGCATCGACTTTGTCAACGCTAAAATTGCAAATTTTTTTCACTAACAGATATATTGCTAGGAAGTTTTATTACCATTCATATTTTTAAAAAAATGAAGGTTTTACTAGTCTCTGATTTCAAAACTAGTTATTCATCAGTTTGTTGTGTAGACCAGCGGTCCCCAACCACCAGGCCGCGGATCGGTACCGAACCATTACCAAAGCATTACCATTGTAAATTAACTTATCCTGTGCTGTCTGCAAATAGTTTGATATTGCAAATCAGAATCTATTTTCAATAGTATTACCAGGATAGTTGAAGATTAAAATAATAATAAATTAGATACAACTGAACGATTTTAGGAAAGTTTAATGATTTTTTTATTACATATATTGAGATTGTTTTATTATTGGATTAATAAGAAGGTTTATATTGGCATTTAGACTACAGTAAACACGCCAGATTGTATCATGGCAAATTAAATCATTCTCCGTTTTATCTTATTTATTTTAACTTCATACGCAACAAAATACTTTATAATCACAAAATAATAATCCATAGTATATTTGCTGTTTGGAATCACTGTGAGTGGGCAGCGTGGATGCACAGTAGTGTTTGTAGAGTTAGTAGTAAATAGACCGAGGTTTTACCAGTAGTCTGTGGGTTATTTTGCATTTCCCTGTGTAGCGTCACTGGCAGCATCTCTGATCTTAGTGTCGCTTTAGTCTTTGGTGTGCAGATACGTATTTGAATGAAAAAGTGTCTGTCACTGATGATATTGCAAATGGACACCGGTATGTGCGTAAACTGGGAAGGGATAGGGAAGAACGCACTCACACCGATCATGAGTGCTCGCTCATGTGTGCGTTCCCGTTTGTACGCATTTCATTTCTGTGGCTCACTCTGGGGTGCACAGGTCCCCGCGACAGTGCCAGCGGGCCACATATTATTGATTTTATGACATGATGCTTCGGGCTGGACTAATTTGAGACACGGGCCAGATTTGGCCCACGGGCCGGACTTTGTACATGTCTGGTCTACGCCAAGCATAAAGTACTGCTTTGAGTAAGAGTAGCCATCTCTGGGTGGACTCAAACCACCAACCTGTCAATTAATAACCGAACGCGCTAACCAATTGTGCCACAGAGACAGCTTTCAAAGACTAGATGTCACATTGTCTGAAAGCTTTGACGTTGTACCGAAAAGCAACAGCTCATTGCATTTAATTGTCTAAATTACAGAGGCCAGTGATGCAGTCTTCATAGGGCCTTATTCATTAGATAGTCCTGATGCGTTTCACTGGATGGTCTGCAATAACAACCTTTTGATGAACATCCTAACATGCTGACCCCTTCTCTCCATCAAGTATGGCTATTAGTTTCGTTTCCATTCACAGGCAGAGTTGACTCTTGGACTCCATGATCCAAAGATCAATCACAGGAATCAGTAAACATTAGCATCCCTGAGTGAGCTTGAACCACCAACCCTTCAGATAACAGTCAAATGTGCTATCTAGTTGCACCAGAGAGTTACCCTGCTGAGCGTTTGATTAACCTTTTAAAGACTTGTAATCTGACAATGGCCATGTTAACAGCCGAATGCGCAAACCAATTTCGTCACAGAGACATGCTGCAGGGATCTGATTTAACTCTTGAAGATTAGTCGTCTGTCAATGACAACGAACAAAGGGTTAGGTTAAAACATTAGACTCAACTAATCGTATACAACTGGCTGACTAACTGAGGCTTGTAAAGAAGAAGTTATGGAGCATGTCCCACTAAATCCAACGACCAAGCTCTAGCAACAAAACACAAAGACATAGGCTCCAAAAGCTAGGCTCAACTCATGGAGCGTTTCCCACTAGATCCAACGACCAAGTCCTAACGACAAAATACAGAGACATAACTGGGTGGGCTCTCACCACCAACCTTTTGATTAGGAGCCAAAATGCTGACCAAGTTCGGCCTGAGAGTATTGGAGCTGAGTTTAGGGCAGGTGTCAGGAACCTATGGCTCGCGAGCCAATATGGGTCTTTTGGTAACGTTATTAAAAAGAATACATTAGTACACTCAAAAAATCGTTGATCTTCATTAAAATATAGTGGAACCTCGGTTTTCGAACGTCCCGGTTCTCGAACAAATTGATATTGGAACAAAAAATTCGAGATTTTTTTTTGCTTCGGATGTCGGACGAAATTTCGGTTGTCGAACCTCGCGAGATGAGCCGAGAGGACCCGCATGCCAACTGACTCCGTTCGTTATTACATTCTCGTTACTCTGAGGATTGCATAAACTCTAATCATGCCTCCAAAGGAAGCACGTGGGAGTAGTAAAACCTGCCTAAAATACAAAGACGCTCTTAAAGCAATGTGACAGTGAGCGCCCGGCGCGCTCCGGTTGCGCGATCGGACCAAATTAAGCTCCCTGCGCACTGAGGTCCACTTAAATTTTGGAAAGTACATCAGGACATTAAACATATTTTCTAAATTTCAACGACGGCTCTGTCACAATAATGCGACCAGCGCTGTGTAGTTGCGCGGTCGGCGACGCGCTACGGTTGCGCGATCGGACAAAAATGCGTAAATGAATTTTTTTTTAAAAAGGCGGGTTTTTGTTTGTTTGTTTGTTTGTTTGTTTGTTTGTTTGTTTGTTTGTTTGTTTGTTTGTTTGTTTGTTTGTTTGTTTGTTTGAAACTGATTTTTTTTTCTTCCATTGTTTGTAATTGGAAAACATGATTTGGAATTTGAACGATTCACTTCTCAAACAGCCTTCGATTGTGGTCGAAAACCGAGGCTCCACTGTACATGCATTTCATTGTACCTAGCCCAGGGGTGGGCAAACTTATTGAGTGGCGGGCCGAATTTGGTTCTAAATTTTGACTGGGGGGGCCGAACCAGGAGCAGATGGATGTAGTGTTTGTGTGAAGTAATAGAAATGACATGTAAAGGTCACTGCATAAAAGGTTTGTACTTTTAGTAGGTAGTAAAGCATGGATATTAAAAAAAGCTTTTTGAAATCAAATGCATTTATTAACAGTATTAAAAAAATATTTCACCAAAAAACTACTATCAGTGATTCTCATTAAATACAACAATGTTATTATGAATAATAGTTTCCATCACTTCAGCGCTTGCAGGTCAGATTTATGAAATATGTTTATCTAATGAGGCAAAATCACATCAAACGGCAAACATTCTTACCAAATACATCATCTTGAAGAATCAGTGAAAGAATACATCTAAATAAAGTAATAAAGAAATCAATAGTATTGTTGGTCTCCCTTTTTTGCTAGTGCATCATGGTCTGGAGTATAATTTGGTGTGGTAATTCTTAGGATAGAGCCGAGGGGTCGATCCGTTAACCTAGATCTGTGACGGGCTTTGTTGATGTTCATGTGGCTGAACGTCTGCTCACACACCTACGTGTCAGGCCATATTGGCCACTCTTTTTTTTTAAACACTCAGCACTCAGTGGCCACCTTTCTTTTCCTCGGGCCACTCATTTTAATGGAAGGATTCCAGCGGAAGGTTTGTGGGTGGCATTCGCCTAAAACTATCTGAAAGCTCAGGCGCAAATTATGAGAATGCTGACGTCAGAGCCCACACTCGAAATTCGGCAATGATGGAAATTGAGCGCGGAGTACTTAGTACGTACACTCACTTGTGAGTGTGCACCGAGCTTTCTGACACGGCTTCCGGGAGTAAATGCCGGGCGGGCGCTTCCCCATCTATTGGGGAAACATAGTGATTGCAGGGAAAATGACCCAAAAAAAAGTTTTATAATACAATTTATTCAGGTTTGGCGGGCCGGATTAAACGGGCCCGTGGGCTGGATGTGGCCTGCGGGCCGTAGTTTGCCCATAGCTGATTTAGCCTATCGTTTTCATTTTTAAATGGTATGGCTCTCACGGGAAATTATTTGTAAAAAATTTTGCCTCAGAGGACAAACGCCCCTGGACAGGCTCGACCGACCAACCTTTCGGTAAACAGCCGAACGCGCTATCTGGTTGCGCCACTGAGACTTGCAATATTAAGATTGATCCAGCTTTTAAAGGATAGTGATCTGGTGATATCCAATGGCAAACCGCATCATATACAACTCACACATTTTCTGACTCACAGAATCTTGTGAAGAACAATGCGCTAACCTGCTCATTAGATCCAAAGCCAAAGTTCCGATTTCAAAACAGGGAGATGTTACAGGATGGGCAACAACCACCAACCTTTCGATTAAGAGCCAAACATGCAAACCAAGTGGGCCTCAGAGCGATGAATCTGAATTTTGGGTGTTACTCTAAAATTGGTTAAGAAGGCCAATTCACGCTCAACGTCCAAACGTGCTGACCCCTGCCCTCCAGCAAGGATAGCCATTTGTTTTGTTTCGATTCACAGGCAGTTGACTCTTGGAGTCCATGATCCAAAGATCAATTGTTACGGTTGACAGATTATTTTGATTGTATGTGTGGTGTATTTTTATTTAGGTATCATACAATGTATATTTCACTTCTAAGTTTAGAAGTGACCAGATCATGCGCGCATGAGATTTTATGGGGCCGGGGCCAGTAAGGCAGACGTCCTGGCACCAAGATACAGGAATCGACCCTTTGGTTAGAATCAACAAAGCAAGCTGGCGAGGGAGAAGTTGACCAGCTGCCCTCGTGTGCATGGACCCGGGTCAGGGGGGGCGCGGGGTATAAGACCCAAGGCGGGAGAGAGAGAGACACTTCAATTCTGACATCGGTTGAATAAAATCTTTCCCCAATCAGCCGCGTGTCACTGAAGTTTTCCTTCCCTGAGCCAGCCACTTATTCACCGTATGATCTCGGAGACCAGCAGAACATCGGAGAATTCACCACATATGATTATGTTGAAATGTAGAATATAATGATTAACCAAACCAGTGGCGGCTGTGGCTCAGGCAGCAGAGAGGATCGTTTAGTAACCGGAGTGTTGGCGGTTCGATTCCCAGCTCTGTCACAGTAAAATGTTGTTGTGTCCTTGGGCAAGACACTTCACACACCTTGCCTCCAGGGTGCCATTGTGAATGAGAAAGTGTTCTCAATTGGCTTACCTGGTAAAACATTGAATAAAAATTAAAAGAAATTGTCCTGTTCTCACAACGTAGTAAAACAAAGTGCTAAGTTCCCCTTCACTGGTTGACCAGCTGCAGAGGAAGCAATCAAAGTTGTTTTGTTTACCCCAACATCGTAAAACACCCCCTGCTCTGATTTGACCAGAGGCAGGGGGTTCACCAAACCAGTCCATGCTTACCCCCACCCTGCTTTCTCTCAATAAATACTCTCTTGCAAGAGACCAAAGGGAGACTGCGTTCAAACACGCATATATTAACAAACACGATATGTTAACCAACTGCGCCACAGAGACATCCTGCAAGAGTCTGATTTAACTCTCAAAGATTAGTGATCCATCAATGTCAACGAACAGGATTAGGGTTAGGTTTAGACATTACTAACAACTAATTGTATACAATTGGCTGACTAACTGAGGCTTGTAAAGAACAAGTTATGGAGCATTTCCCACTAGATCCAACGACCAAGTTCTAGCGACAAAATACAGAGACATAATTGGGTGGGCTCCAAAAACTTGTTTCAATTCATGGAACGTTTTCCACTCGATCCAATGACCAAGTCCTAGCGGAAAAATACAGAGACATAACTGGGTGCGCTCCCACCACCAATCTTTTGAATAGGAGCCAAAATGCTAACCAAGTGGGCCTGAGAGTAATGGAGCTGAGTTTAGGGTGTCACTGTGAGATCCATTAAGCATGCCAATTCATGCTAAATTCAGGGGATTGATCTGAGTGTTGTGCATAAGATTACCAGTTGGTAAACGAATTGCCTTCTCTTCAGCAACCATATCAATTTGTATAGATTCAATTTACAGACGGATCAGAATTGTGAACCAAATGCAAAGTATTGTATTCAGAGAGAATAAAGTTCGAACCACCAATCTTTCGGTTAACAGCCAAAAGCACTAACCGGTTGCGCCACAGAGACTTAGTATGTAGAGTTTTATCAAGCTTCTGAAGGATATTGGTCTGGCAATATCCAATTGCAAACCGCATGATATACAACTCATATACATTTTTGGATTCACAGACGCTTGTAAAGAGCAATGCACAGTTACCTGCTCATTGGATCCAAAGCCAAAGTTCTGATGTCAAAACAGAGAGATGTTACAGGATGGGCAACAACCACCAACCTTTTGACTAAGAGCTAAACATGCAAATCAAGTGGGCCTCAGAGCGTTGAATCTGTATTTTGGGTGTTACTCTAAAATTGGTTAAGGAGGCCAACTCGCACTCAACATCCAAACCCCTGCTCTCCAGCAGGTACAGGACTGTCTCAGAGAAATAGAATAATGTGATAAAGTTCTTTATTTTCTGTAATGCAATTAAAAAACAAAAATGTCATACATTCTGGATTCATTACAAATCAACTGAAATATTGCAAGCCTTTTATTATTTCAATATTGCTGAGTATGGCTTACAGCTTAAGAAAACTCAAAAATCATATCTCAAAAAATTTGAATATTTCCTCAGACCAAGTAAAAAAAAGATTTAAAACAGCAAAACAAAATCAAACGTTTGAAAATGTCCATTAATTCACTCAGTACTTGGTTGGGAATCCTTTTGCACAGATTACTGCATCAATGCGGCGTGGCATGGAGGCTATACGCCTGTGGCATTGCTGAGGTGTTATGGATGCCCAGGATGCTTCAATAGCAGCCTTTAGCTCATTTGCATAATTGGGTCTGGTGTCTTTCAGCTTCTTCTTCACAATACCCCAAAAATTCTCTATGGGGTTCAGGTCAGGGGAATTGGCAGGCCAATCGAGGACAGTAATGCCATGGTCAGTACACCATTTACTGGTGGTTTTGGCACTGTGGGCAGGTGCCAGATCATGCTGGAAAATGAAATCATCATCTCCATTGAGCTTTTCAGCAGACGGAAGCATGTAGTGCTCTAAAATCTCTTGGTACATAGCTGCGTTTACTCTGGACATGATGAAACACAGTGGACCAACACCAGCAGCTGACATGGCTCCCCAAACCATCGCTGACTGTGGGAACTTCACACTGGATTTCAAGCAACTTGGATTTTGCTCCTCTCCAGCCTTTCTCCAGACTCTGGCGCCTTGACTTCCAGATGAAATACAAAACTTGCTTTCGTCTGAAAAGAGGACTTTGGACGACTCTGGAACTGTCCAGTGCTTCTTTTCCATAGCCCAAGTCAGACGCTTCTTCCGTTGTCTTGAGTTCAGAAGTGGCTTGACCATGGGAATAAGGCTATTGTAGCCCATTTCCCGGACACGTCTGTGAACAGCGGCTTTTGATACCTGGACTCCAGCTTCAGGCCACTGTCTTTGAAGCTCCCCCAAATTCTGGAAGCGACTCATCTTCACAATGCTGTTAAGGCTGCGGTCATCTCTCTTGGTTGTGCAACGTTTCCTGCCACATTTCCCCCTTCCAACAGACTTTTTGTAGATGTGCTTTGAAACTGCACTCTGTGAACAGCTTGCTCTTTGAGAAAATTCTTTTTGTGTCTTACCCTCCTGATGGAGAGTGTCAATGATGGTCCTCTGGACAGCAGTCAGATCAGCAGTCTTGTGATTTTTTTTACTGAACCAAGGCTCAGGAAACCCTTGCAGGTGTTTCGAGTTAATTAGACCATTCAAGTGATTAGTTGAATACCCTACTAGAATACTTTTTCATGATATTCTAATATCTTGAGATAGGATATTTGAGTTTTCTTAAGCTGTATGCTATAACCAGCAATATTAAAATAATAAAAGGCTTGCAATATTTCAGTTGGGTTGTAATGAATCTAGAATGTATGACATTTCTGTTTTTTTTTTTTAATAGCATTACAGAAAATAAAGATTACAATATTCTAATTTTCTGAGACAGTCCTGTATTGTCATTTGTTTTGTTCTGATTCACAGCAAGAGTTGACTCTTGGACTACATGATCCCAAGATCAATCACTGCCATTAGTAGACATATGCATCCCTGTGTGGGCTTGAACCACCAACCTTTCAGTTAACAGCTGAATGTGCTAACGAATTGCACCACAGCAGCATGCGTCAGAAGTCTGCTTAAACTTTTGAAAATTAGTTATTCTGTCAATGTCTGCGGTTACTGCCTGATGATTGCTGGGATAGGCTCCAGCACCTCCGCGACCCCCGTGGGGACAAGCAGTATAGAAATGGATGGATGGATGGATGGATGGATGGATGGATGGATGGATGGATGGATGGATGGATGGATGGATGGATGGATGGATGGATGGATGGATGGATGGATGGATGGATGGATGGATGGATGTCAAACTGCGGCTTCTAATGAACAAGTTATGGAGCATGTCCCACTAGATCCAATGACCAAGTCCGAAGCGACAAAACACAGAGATATAACCGGGTGGGCTCCAAAAACTAGACTCAACTCATGGAAGGTTCCCCAGTAGATCCAATGACCAAGTCCTAGCGACAAAACACAGAGACATAACTGGGTGGGCTCTCACCACCAACCTTTTGATTAGGGGCCAAAATGCTAACCAAGTTCGGCCTGAGAGTATTGGAGCTGAGTTTAGTCGCAGCTGCAGTCTGTTCAAACTACTCCCTTCCGGACGGCGTTACGGAGCACTGTACGCCAAAACGAGCAGACACAGAGACAGCTTCTTCCCCCAGGCTGTCGCTCTGATGAACTCACACCACTCTTAGAGTCTCAGAGACATTGCTGTGCAATAACATCCTGCTCTCGACGCTTTATTTTGAATTTTCCTGTTGGAGCCTAGTTAATTTCTTATATTGATTGTATTAATATCATTATTATTTGTGGTCTGACCTATGAATTATTTCTGTTCTATATGTGAAGCCAGATAGGGACAGTGCCAGTCAGGTCTCCTCCTCCTTTGCAGCCACCTCCTACCTATAATGAGGGAGTTAGGACAGGTGTGCTTCCCTTTTGGCTTTTCTTGGTTTTGAAGGAGGAGTAGTGATACCGTTTTTTCAACCACTAAGATCACTAAAATCATTACTAGATTATGTTTTATTGTTTTATTTTTCTTGTATGAAAGTCAATCCGGAGATTTATGTTTAATGTAAATAAATACCTTCTATGGATTGACGAACTATCTCCACGAGTGCTTTTTGGTTTAGTGGGTTTAAGACAGGGGTGGGCAAACTTTTTGACTTGCGGGCCGAATTGGATTCTAAATTTTGACTGGGGGGCCGAACCAGGAGCAGATGGATGTAGTGTTTGTGTGAAGTATTATAAATGACATGTAAAGGTCATTGCATAAAAGGTTTTGGCCTTTAGTAGGTAGTAAAGCATGGATATTCGAAAAAAAGCTTTTTAAAAACAAATGCATTTATTAGCAGCATTAAACAAAATATTTCACCCAAAGACAGTGATTCTCATTAAATACGACACTGTTATTTTGATTTTCCATCACTTCAGCGGCTGCAGGTCAGATTTATGAAATATGTTTTTCTAATGAGGCGAATTCACATAAAATGGCAAACATTCCGACCAAATACATCATCTTGAAGAATCACTGAAAGAATACCGTAATTGCCGGACTATAAACCGCACCGGATTATAAGACGCACCAGCTAAAATTCAGGTATATTTCAGTTTTTTTCGTACATAAACCGCACCGGTCTATAAGACGCACATGCACACGAGCTTTTTACAAAGAAAGACAGTACATAGAAAGCCTTTTTAACGTTTTAATAACATACTTGAACAATTCTTTCTAAACATTGCCTGTGACGCAGCAGTAGTCCCGCAGCAACGCGGAAGTGTGCACGCGAGTTATCAGCAAAGAAAGACTGGACACAGAAAGTTTTTTTAAAGCTTTAATAACATACCTTAACATTTCTTTCCAAACACTGCCTGTGACGTGGCAGTAATACCGCAGCAACACGGAAGTAACACAGCAAAGTCACTGAGACGCGGCGGTAACACAGCAGCAATACAGTAGCACAGCACTAACAGGGCTGGTTAAAAAAAAAACATACCAGTAAAAGTAAAAAAAGAGCTGTCTTCATCTTCCTCCTGTGCACTGAAACCATCGAAGTCTTCCTCCTTAGTGTTCGATTGGAATAGCGTTAGATATCCTTCGCCTCACACTTTCTCAGTCTCTCTTTCGTCGTCGGTTTTATGCATTTCTTCGAGTGTGAAAAGGGTCTGTTCATGCTAATCTTATTCATGCACGAAGCGCTAAATTACATTAAACTAGCAAGCGACACGTATAGCTTAAAAGCGGCATCATATGCATTTCTTTTGTCCCCCATAATGACGGTTTGTGTATAAAAGCTTCCTGTCTTTGTGTGAATGCGGGTGTGTGCGTGATGCGCGAAATGTAAACACAAACGAGCACGTCTTCTTCGGCGCATTATCTCTTCTTCTCCTGTCTCGCTCTTGCTTCCTGCTAGAGCGTCCCCTAGAGACCGGAGGCTGTAAAAATCCATAAGTGTGCCGCGCCGCCGTTTAAGGTTCAAAGTAACCTTCTGAATAAAATGCATTAAAAGTTCACATTCATTTCAACTTGTTTTTGGTGAGCAAAATGTCAGAAGAATTGAATTTAAATGCTGATTGATTGGGTTTTAATACAATGCAGATGGTCCAAACAGCGCCACTGCTTTGTGTAATCTCTGAGTGACATGGCAGAGTAAGAGAAAGGGTTTAGAGCACAGGTGTCAAACTCAAGGCCCAGGGGCCAGATACGGCCCGCCACATCATTCTATGTGGCCTGCGAAGACAAATTGTGCATCAAATTCGTGTGTCATTACTAGAATTGCAAATTGTCTTCACTTTTAATATCTTTTTTGTTAAATATTTGACCAGTTTTTACTCGTCTGATTTGAAAACGAGTTATTTGTCAGTTTGTTTTGTAGCTTTTACTGTATATAATAGTGTTAAGGGTAAAAGTGATCAAGTCATCACAAAAATCACGAAAAAAATCTTATATAAGCCGCACCTGACTATAAGCCGCAGGCTCCAAAATTTTGGAAAAAAGTCGCGGCTTATAGTCCGGCAATTACGGTACATCTAAATAAAGTAATAAAGAATCAAAACGGCAACACGGTGACGAATATCTGAAAATCATAGCAGAGCTTTAACTCAAAAACACCTGGTGACAGAGGTGAGGAAACGGCAAACACTTCCTTAAAGTCGGCCTTAAAACCTTTAAAAGTTAAGATTAGTCATAAACAGGTGGTGCATCAATGTCCTTGAACATCCTGCATTGTTTGAAAATGAGAATGGTCGCTAGTTTCAATCCCTGCTATTTGTACAAATTATTTTCAAAATGCTTTTTTTTTTTTTTTTTACAACAAACTAGAGAAACGCCCCTTCATTTTCAGTGGGAACCGTGTTGTTGGTCTCCCTTTTTTTGCTAGTGCTAAATAGTCTGGAGTAAAATTTGTTGTGGCAATTCTTAGGATAGAGTCGAGGTGTTGGTCCGTTAGCCTAGATCTGTGACGGGGCTTGTTGATGTTCACGTGGCTGAACGTCTGCTCACACGCGTCGGTAGAGCCAAATTGTCCACTCTTTTTTAAACACTCGGTCGGCTCTCAGTGTCCGCCTTTCTTCTCCTTGGGCCACTCATTTTAATGGAAGGATTCCAGGGGAAGGTTTGTGCGTGCGTGGCTTTAGCGTAAAACTGTATCTGAAAGCTCAGCGTGCGAATTACGAGAATGCTGACGTCACAGCCCACACTCAAAATTCGGAATTGATAGAAATAGAGCGCGGAGTGCGCCGGGTCCGTACTACTGAGTACGTACACGCACTTGTGAGTGTGCAAAGATCTTTCTGACACGGCTTCCGGGAGTAAATGCGCGGGCGGGCGTTTCCCCATCTACTGGGGAAACACAGTCATTGCAGGGAAAATGACAAAAAAAATGTTTCATAATACAATTTATTCAGGTCTGGCGGGCCGGATTAAACGACCCCGTGGGCCGGATGTGGCCCGCGGGCCGTAGTTTGCCTGGTTTAAGACCTCCTCCTTCCAAGCTACTCTTTTATTTTTGTGGTGACAATTTTTGGAATACAAGAGTAGCCATAACAAATTGAAAAAACTTCACTGACGACTCCAAGGAAATTAATTCGGAGAGTCCGTGGACCCAAGCGATCACCCGCTGTCAGATGAGGAAACCGTGAGTAAAAACAGCTGATCAGCTTTATGAATGAAAGCTGCTGCTGCGCTACAAGGAAACAATTGGGACTGTGGAATGCAAAATTGCGTATTGTGGATGTGGGCTGCAACAAAACGGAATGATGGAATGATGTTTAAAGATTAACTAAACGGAAATTGAAGGAATTTGCGTGGTAACCTGTGAGGATGTCGGACAGACAATTGAGCCCGCAGTTGGGGAAGACGTGTGGAAGTCGTGCTCTGCCTCACGCAGAGGCAGATTGGGGGCATGCACGAGAAAATTAAATGAAATTAAGGCTTTGATGACTGATGTTGGAAATGTTGATAAAGTCAGTGACGCATTTGAAGTTTTTAAAGGAACTGTGGAGGAATTTACAAATGCGCACGAGTCTGCGCAAGAACTCTTAACGCAGGAGGAAAATGATTATTATGACTGGTATGAACCCAGGATAACTAACCTGAATTATTTCATTAAAGAAGTGGAAACATGGAAAAGAGGAATTGCACAAAGATTGGGCCACAAGACAGCATGTCAAATATATTACGCAGATCAAATGTATCATGCAGATCAAAGTCTAGCGCTGTCTCGTCAGTCTCCTCAGCATTAAAGAAGGCCAAGGCAGATCAGGCTGCTGCACTGGCACGAGCTGCTGCATTGAAAGAAAAACAAACTTTGCAGTTGGAGGAAATATAATTGAAATCAAAGATGGAAAAAATTTAGTTGGATGCAGACCTTGCTGCATCAGCTGCTAAAATAAAAATACTCCAAAGTGATGATGAGGGGAGCCAGGAGGCCCCAGATGATGCCATGAATGAGTATTATGATTCTCACCATTAACCAGTAACAATGGAAAGCAATGTGGAATTCGTGCAATTACGTAGGTGCCATACCCAAAACCCCACTCCAGCAAACCATCTCAAATCTCAACAGGCCTCCACCTCCCCGCTCACCAGAAATAAAACGTCAAATTAAGAATGCAACTCAAACTTACAAAACCAAAACTAAAAGTCACCATGACACATACTAAACCAGTTAACTCAAGCGAGGGTGTTAATGCTACCCCTGGTAATTTGGATGTACGTAGTTATTCAAAGACAAAATTTTATAGCAGAACGCATTGTCTCACAGCAAACTTTATCTAAATTACCTGTAAAAGAAATTCATGTTTTTGATGGTAATCTATTGGCATATCAGTCGTTTATTCGTGCATTTGAACACTTAATTGAAGATAAATCTAAAAATAATCAAGACAGACTATACTATCTAGAACAGTTCACTTCTGGTTTGCCTAGAGATCTGGTTCGCAGCTGTTTGCACATGGGAGTAGGCAGGGGCTATAAGGAAGCAAGAGACCTGTTAAAACAGAACTTTGGGAATGAAATAAAGATTTCTGCTGCTTACTTGGAGAAAGCTTTGAGTTGGAGAGCGATTTAAGCTGAGGATGGGAAAACGATGCATGCATATGCAATCTATTTAAGAGGATGCTGTAATGTAATGCAAGACTTGCAGTATTTAGAGGAACTTGAGATCCCATCAAATCCAAGATTAATCACATCCAAACTGCCCTACAAGCTCAGGGAAAAATGGCGGGCCACAGCCTATGAGACACAGCAGGGAACTGGAAGTAGAATCAGATTCCATCACCTTGTGGATTTTGTGGAAAAACATGCTAAGATGCTTTTGGATCCCTTATTTGGAAACATTCAAGACCAAAACCCCACAAAAAGGCCCATTTCGAGATTCCAACCAAAATCAATCAAAGGTAAAACCAGCAGTTTTGCTACCTCAGTGGCAGTAAACACACAAACAGGACACACTGTAAGGCAATCAGCTGTTCCATCAGCAACCCTTCAAGCCTCACCCAATTCTAACATCTCTTCCTGTGGATTCTGCCAAGGGAGACATGCTCTGATTGAATGCTCACTTTTCAAAGCAGAGGCACATGACAACAAGGTTGAATTTCTAAGAAGTCATGGACATCGTTTTGGTTGCCTGTTGAAAGGTCATTTAAGCCAAAATTGTAAAAGGAGATTAATGTGCCATGTCTGTCAAATGAAGCATCCTACTGTACTCCATATTAACAATGCAATAATTCCCAAACAGACAAATCAAACGACAAAGGCCATTACTGAGACAGAAAAGACCTCCATAAGCAGCGCTCTTGTTTCAGCAGGCAATGCTACTGGGGCCGGAGAGCCAGCACGGCAATTCTTCCTGTCAGGGTTAAGGTGGCAAAAGGGGACAGGTATATTCAAACCTATGCCTTCCTTGATCCCGGCAGCACGGCAACGATTTGCACAGAAAAATTAATGAGCCAGCTAAATGCAAAAGGACGCAAAACAGAAATACTTTTACAAAGAGTCTACTCTGCGCAAAAGGGAGCTTTCAAAGCCACCCCCTTCCCCCATCTTGGGCTTTCTGACCATCTCACCGTTTTGCTTTTGCCCGCATACAGACAATTGGTAAAGGCATCCAGGCCGGTTCGGAGGCGGGTTCGGGTGTGGCCTGAGGGTGCCTCCGATGCACTTCGTGACTGCTTCGACACCACTGACTGGGACTTGTTTAAGCAGGCGGCCACCTACAACGATCGGACGGACATAGAGGAGTATACTGACTCTGTTTCCTCTTACATCACGAAGTGCATCGATGATGTGACTTGCTCAAAATCTGTCGTCACTCGCGCGAACTGGAAGCCGTGGCTGACAGGGGGTGTCCTCAGACTGCTGAGGGCCAGGGACAAGGCTTTCAGAGCGGGGGATGAGGCTGGCTTGAGGACAGCGAGGGCCGACCTGTCCCGAGGCATCAAAGAAGCGAAAAAGGCGTTCTCGTGCAAGGTCTCCACCCACTTCAAGGACAGCAAGGACGCACGTAGCCTTTGGCAGGGCATTCAGACCATCACGGACTACAAGCCCGCGCCGAGGAGCTGTGAGGGCGACATCCGTCTGCTGAACGATCTAAACCGCTTCTTTGCTCGTTTCGACGCCCAGAACAGCACTTGCCCGCTGAAGACCACTCCCCCCCCACACGAGCAGCCCCTGCGCCTCTCTGCCGACGGAGTGAGGAGGGTGCTTGTCGCTATTGACACCCGTAAGGCGGCGGGCCCTGACAACATCCCGGGTCGAGCGCTGAAGGACTGCGCTGGGGAGCTGTCGGGTGTCTTCACGGACATCTTTAACGTTTCCCTGCAGCAGGCCATCGTCCCCTCGTGTTTCAAGGCTGCCACCATCGTTCCTGTGCCGAAGAAACCTGCACCGTCCTGCTTCAATGACTACCGCCCTGTGGCACTGACGCCCATCATCATGAAGTGCTTTGAGCGGCTTGTCATGGAGCACATCAAATCCGTTCTCCCCCCCACCATTGACCCTTTCCAGTTTGCGTACCGTGTCAAACGGTCCTCTGAGCATGCCATCTGCTCTGCCCTCCACTCGGTCCTCACCCACCTGGAGAGAAAGGACTCGTATGTGAGGTTGCTGTTTGTGGACTTCAGCTCTGCCTTCAACACCATTGTGCCGCAGCAACTCATCTGCAAACTCGACGAGCTGGGCCTCAGTACCTCCCTCTGCAACTGGCTACTGGACTTCCTCTGTCAGAGGCCTCAGGTGGTGTGTGTTGGCGACAAGATCTCCGCCAGCATCACGCTGAGCACGGGGGCCCCCCCAGGGCTGCGTGCTCAGTCCATTGCTCTTCACCCTGCTGACGCATAACTGCACTGCGACCTACAGCGACAACCTCATAGTGAAGTTTGCTGACGACACGACTCTGGTGGGTCTCATCACGAAGGGCGACGAAACTCGGTACAGGTCGGAAGTTGACCTTCTGACCATGTGGTGCAGGGTGAACAACCTCCTGCTGAACGTAAACAAGACCAAGGAAATCGTTGTTGACTTCCGGAAGGGTCACACAAAACACCTGCCGCTGATCATCGACGGTGCTGTGGTGGAGAGGGTGAGCTGCACCAAGTTCCTGGGGGTGCACATCAGTGAGGACCTCTCCTGGTCCGCAAACACCTCGTCACTGGCAAAGAAAGCTCAGCGCCGCCTGTACTTCCTGCGGAAGCTCAGGCGTGCATGTGCTCCTCAGGCAGTCCTGTCTACATTCTACCGTGGCACCATTGAGAGCGTCCTCACCAGTTGCATCGCTGTCTGGGGTGGTAACTGCAATGAACAGAACTTGAAGGCCCTGCAGCGCATAGTGAATACGGCTGGTAGAGATTATTGGTGCTTCGCTCCCCTCCCTGAAGGACATTCACACCTCCCATCTCGCCCGCAAGGCAACCTCGATTGCGAGAGATGTGAGTCACCCGGCTCACTCTTTGTTTGACTTTCTGCCCTCTGGGAAGAGGTACGGGAGCCTGCGCTCCCGCACCACTAGACTCGCCAACAGCTTCTTTCTCCAGGCTGTTAGGACGCTGAACTCGCTACCCCCTTCTGCGTAGCGTGCGGCACTGTTGCGCTATTTTCTGGAATGTCTGCTGTACGCTCACTTGCTCCTTTTTGCTCCTCTTATTTATTTATTTGTTGTGTTATTTATTCATTATTTATTCAGCACGCTGTTGTTTACTTGTTTACTTGATTTTCTGTTGTGGGCCATGTCTTGTCACCGTGGGATAGGGGGGAACGAAATTTCGGTTTCTTTGGGTGTCTTTGGCATGTGGAGAAATTGACAATAAAGCTGACTTTTGACTTTTGACTTTTTTTTTTTTTGAAACAAGGCCCGTTTAATCCGGCCCGCCAAACCTCAATAAATTGTATTATTAAACTTTTTTTTTTTTTTTTTTTTGTCATCTTCCCTGCAATCACTATGTTTCCCCAATAGATAGGGAAGCGCCCGCCCGCGCATTTACTCCCGGAAGCAGTGTCAGAAAGCTCGGTGCACACTCACAAGTGCGTGTACGTACTAAGTAGTACGGACCCGGTGCACTCCGCGCTCAATTTCCATCATTGCCGAATTTTCGAGTGTGGGCTGTGACGTCAGCATTCTCGTAATTCGCGCGCTGAGGTTTCAGATACAGTTTTACGCTAATGCCACCCACAAACCTTCCCCTGGAATCCTTCCATTAAAATGAGTGGCCCGAGGAAAAGAAAGGTGGACACTGAGTGCCAAGTGTTTTAAAAATAAGAGTGGACAATTTGGCTCGACCTACGTCTGTGAGCAGATGCTCGGCCACATGAACGTCAACAAAGCCCGTCACAGATTTAGGTTAACGTTCCAACACCTCGGCTCTATCCTAAGCATTACCACAACAAATTTTACGCCAGACCATGATGCCCTGGCAAAAAAAGGGAGACCAACAATACTATTGATTTCTATATTACTTTATTTAGATGTATTCTTTCACTGATTCCTCAAGATGATGTATTTGGTCAGAATGTTTGCCGTTTGATGTGATTTTGCCTCATTAGATAAACATATTTCATAAATCTGACCTGCAAGCGCTAAAGTGATGGAAACTATTATTCATAATAACAGTGTCGTATTTAATGAGAATCAGTGATAGTAGTTTTTTGGTGAAATATTTTTTTAATGCTGTTAATAAATGCATTTGTTTTCAAAAAGCTTTTTTTGAATATCCACGCTTTACTGCCTGCTAAAAGTACAAACCTTTTATGCAATGACCTTTACATGTCATTTCTATTACTTCACACAAACACTATTTCCATCTGCTCCTGGTTCGGCCCCCCGGTCAAAATTTAGAACCAAATTTGGCCCGCCACTCAAAACGTTTGGCCACCCCTGGGTTAGTGGTTTGAGCCCATCCAGGGATGCCTCCATTTTGTGTTAGGAAGACTTAATCTTTGAATCTGGGTCACAGAGTCAACTATCCATGTGGATGGAAACTGCAATAAACCTTCCAAATTATACCCTTATGTGATACGTTGATTTTAATTTCATAAATTGAGCATAAATTGGCCTTCTTAACCAATTTTAGAGTAACGCCCAAAATTCAGATTCATCGCTCTGAGGCCCATTTGGTTTGCATGTTTGGCTCTTAATCGAAAGGTTGGTGGTTGTTGCCCATCCTTTGACATCTCTCTGTTTTGAAATCAGAACTTTGGCTTTGGATCTAATGAGCAGGTAACCGTGCATTGTTCTTTACAAGCTTCTGTGAATCAGGAAATTTATGAGTTGACTATCATACTGTTTGCCATTAGATATTGCCAGATCACTATCCTTTAAAAGCTGAAGCAAGCTCACAGCAGTATGTCTCTGTGGCGCAATTGGTTAGCGCGTTCAGCTGTTAACTGAAAGGTTGGTGGTTCAACCCACACAGGGACGCTAGTCCTCGCTGAAAGCAATACTTTGTATTTGGTTCAGAACTCAGATCTGACTGTAACATATACATACGATTTTCCAACCGGCACTCTTATGAACAGCGCTCATGTCAATCCCCTAAATTTAGCATGAATATTTATGCTTAATGAATCCCAGATTGACACCCTAAAGATTTAAGATTCAAGAATTTTATTGGCCATGTTTGAGCATGCCAAATAAGGAATTTGACTTCGGTACATCTCAGCCTCCGTTCAACATTTAGGTGACTAACAACACTCGGGACATGTGCGAAAATTGACAAATATTCTCAAACATCCCCTGATCTTAAACTCCCGGGAGGGCAAGGAAAAACTCAAAACTCCTACTAGGGGAAATGAGAAACCTTGAGAAGAGGCCACAAGACCACTATGACCACTGATTGTACTTCTGCTGCTGTGTATGTATGTGTGTGTGTGTGTGGGTCTGTATTGTCAATACTCTTATTACACACCGTGTGTGTGTGTGTGCGTGTGTGTGAATGTGAGAGAGAGTATTTTATTGTATAGTATTGCACATGTTTATCAGCATGTTAGTGTTTGAATGACTGCAATGTGTAAGTGTGCATTGTCTGTGTTTATGTTGTGAATGAATATGTCAGAGAAAGAAATTGTAAATTCAGTATGAGTAAGTTAGCTGTGTGTGTGTGTGTGTGTGTGTTTTGTGTGTGTTGTGTGTATGTGTGTGTGAGAAAGAAAGAGATTTATGTCAATGTCTTATTTAAATGTTTTTAGTTAAACTGCACATTGGAGACTGGTCAAACGCAATTTCAAACTTCTGTGGTAACCCTGTTACATAGGATTTTTGGCAATAAAGTAAACTTGAACTTGAACTTGAACAAGATGGGAGGATCCCTCTTCCAGGATGACCAGGCTGCAATGGATGCAGAGTGGACACGTAATAATAGTTCGGATACTGCATTCAGCTGTTTACTGAAAGGTTGGTGGTTCGAGCCCACCCGGTGATGCTATGCTGTCTGAAAGCAATACTTAATATTTGGTTCGCAGATCTGACTGCAGATGGAAGCACCACAAATCGTTGTGGTTGCTGAAGAGAAGGACATTCATCTACCATATGGTTCTCAATTCATCTCTCTTAGGCAATTCATTTACAGACAATTTCCACCACGAGTTGAATCACGTTGCTTTTGTTCCCATTAAACAATATTACATCACAAGCCTTTAAATCAGATTAAAACAGCTGACAGCATGTGTCTGTGGCGCAATTGGGTAGTGCGTTCGGCCGGTAACTGAAAGGTTGGGGGTTCAAGCCCTCCCAGAGATGCTAATATTTACTGATGGCAGGGATTGATCTTTGGATTATGGAGTCCAAGAGTCAACTCTGCCTGTGAATCAGAACAAAACAAATGGCGACACTTGCTGGAGAGCAGGGATCAGCGCGTTTGGATGTTGAGCGTGAATTGGCCTTCTTAACCAATTCTGGAGTAACACCCAAAATTCAGATTCATTGCTCTGAGGCCCACTTGGTTTGCATGTTTGCCTCTTAATCAAAAGGTTGGTGGTTATTGCCCATACTGTAACATCTCTCTGTTTTGACATCAGAATTTTGGCTTTGGATCTAATGTGCAGGTAACCGTGCATTGTTCTTTACAAGCTTCTGTGACTCAGGACATTTATGAGTTGACTATCATGCGGTTTGCCATTGAATATTGCCAGATCACTATCCTTTAAAAACTGAAGCAAACTCACAGGGGAAAGTCTCTGTGGCGTAATCGGTTAGCGCATTCGGCTGTTAACCGAAAGGTTGGTGTTACGAGTCCACCCGGTGACGGTTATCCTTCTTGAAAGTAATACTTTGTATTTGGTTTAGAACTGACTCTAGATTGAACCTATACAAATTAATATAGTTGTTGAAGAGAAGGTAATTCATTTACCAACTTGTACTGTTATGCACAGCACTCAGATCAATTGCGTAAATTTAGCATGAATTGGCATGCTTAATAAATCTCAGAGTGACATCCTAAACTCAGCTCCAATACTCTCAGGCCGAACTTGGTTAGCGTTTTGGCCCCTAATCAAAAGTTGAGGGTGAGAGCCCACCCAGTTGTGTCTCTGTGTTTTGTCGCTAGAACTTGGTCGTTGGATCTACTGGGAAACGCTCCATGAGTTGAGTCTAGTTTTTAGAGCCCACCCAGTTATATCTCTGTGTTTTTTCGCTTCGGACTTGGTCGTTGGATCTGGCCCTATCTGGCTTCACATATAGAACAGAAATAATTCATAGGTCCGACCACAAATAATAATGATATTAATACAATCAATATAAGAAATTAACTAGGCTCCAACAAGAAAATTCAAAATAAAGCGTCGAGAGCAGGATGTTATTGCACAGCAATGTCTCTGAGACTCTAAGAGTGGTGTGAGTTCATCAGAGCGACAGCCTGGGGGAAGAAGCTGTCTCTGTGTCTGCTGGTTTTGGCGTACAGTGCTCCGTAACGCCGTCTGGAAGGGAGTAGTTTGAACAGACTGCAGCTGCGACTAAACTCAGCTCCAATACTCTCAGGCCGAACTTGGTTGGCATTTTGGCCCCTAATCAAAATGTTGGTGGTGAGAGCCCACCCAGTTATGTCTCTGTGTTTTGTCGCTAGGACTTGGTCATTGGATCTACTGGGGAACCCTCCATGAGTTGAGTCTAGTTTTTGGAGCCCACCCGGTTATATCTCTGTGTTTTGTCGCTTCGGACTTGGTCGTTGGATCTAGTGGGACATGCTCCATAACTTGTTCATTAGAAGCCGCAGTTTGACATCCATCCATCCATCCATCCATCCATCCATCCATCCATCCATCCATCCATCCATCCATCCATCCATCCATCCATCCATCCATCCATTTCTATACCGCTTTTCCCTACGGGGGTTGCGGAGGTCATCAGGCAGTAACCACTCATTAACATTGACAGAACAACTAATCTTCAAGAGTTTAAGCAGGTTCCTGTAGCATGACTCTGTGGCGCAATTGGTTAGCGCATTCAGCTGTTAACTGAAAGGTTGGTGGTTCAAGCCCACCTAGGGATGCTTATGTTTACTAATGGCAGCGATTGATCATGTAGTCCGAGCGTCAACTCTGGCTGTGAATCGGAACAAAACAAATGGCAATACAGGACTGTCTCAGAAAATTACAATATTGTGATAAAGTTCTTTATTATCTGTAATGCTATTGAAAAAACAGAATGTCATACATTCTGAATTCATTACAACCGAATTGAAATATTGCAAGCCTTTTATTATTTTAATATTGCTGATTATGGCATACAGCTTAAGAAAACTCAAATATCCTATCTCAAGATATTAGAATATCATGAAAAAGTATACTAGTCGGGTATTCAACTAATAACTTCAATGGCTTTGGATCCAATGAGCAGGTAACTGTGCATTGCTCTTTACGAGCGTCTGTGAATCAGAAAATTTATATGAGTTGAATATCATGCGGTTTGCCATTGGATATTGCTAGACCACTATCCTTTAAAACAGTGGTTCTTAACCTTTTTCCTTATTCACACCCCATTCAATTCACCAACCAGTTCTCGCACCCCTAACCCTAATTATAATAATAATTGGTTTACTTTACAGCTATAAGGCTCAATTAACATGGCAAGTCTCTGTGGCGCAACCGGTTAGCGCGTTCGGCTGTTAACCAAAAGGTTCGTGGTTCGAACCCACCCAGGGATGTCTATCCTCTCTGAATGCAATACTTTGTTCCTGTGCCGAAGAAACCTGCACCGTCCTGCTTCAATGACTACCGCCCTGTGGCACTGACGCCCATCATCATGAAGTGCTTTGAGCGGCTGGTCATGGAGCACATCAAGTCCATTCTCCCCCCCACCGTGCCAAGCGGTCCTCTGAGGATGCCATCTGCTCTGCCCTCCACTCGGCCCTCACCCACCTGGAGAGAAAGGACTCATATGTGAGGTTGCTGTTTGTGGACTTCAGCTCTGCCTTCAACACCATTGTGCCGCAGCGACTCATCCGCAAACTCGACGAGCTGGGCCTCAGTACCTCCCTCTGCAACTGGATACTGGACTTCCTCTGTCAGAGGCCTCAGGTGGTGCGTGTTGGCGACAAAATCTCCGCCAGCATCACGCTGAGCACGGGGGCCCCCCAGGGCTGCGTGCTCAGTCCATTGCTCTTCACCCTGCTGACGCATGACTGCACTGCGACCTACAGCGATAACCACATAGTCAAGTTTGCTGACGACACGACTCTGGTGGGTCTCATCACGAAAGGCGACGAGACTCGGTACAGGTCGGAAGTTGACCTTCTGACCACGTGGTGCAGGGACAACAACCTCCTGCTGAACGTCAATAAGACCAAGGAAATCATTGTTGACTTCCGGAAGGGTCACACAACACACCTGCCGCTGATCATCGACGGTGCTGTGGTGGAGAGGGTGAGCTGCACCAAGTTCCTGGGGGTGCACATCAGTGAGGACCTCTCCTGGTCCGCAAACACCTCGTCACTGGCAAAGAAAGCTCAGCGCCGCCTGTACTTCCTGCGGAAGCTCAGGCGTGCATGTGCTCCTCAGGCAGTCCTGTCTACATTCTACCATGGCACCATTGAGAGCGTCCTCACCAGTTGCATCGCTGTCTGGGGTGGTAACTGCACTGAACAGAACTTGAAGGCCCTGCAGCGCATAGTGAATACGGCTGGTAAGATTATTGGTGCTTCGCTCCCCTCCCTGAAGGACATTTACACCTCCCATCTCGCCCGCAAGGCAACCTCGATTGCCAGAGATGTGAGTCACCCGGCTCACTCTTTGTTTGACCTTCTGCCCTCTGGGAAGAGGTACAGGAGCCTGCGCTCCCGCACCACCAGACTCGCCAACAGCTTCTTTCTCCAGGCTGTTAGGGCCCTGAACTCGCTACCCCCTTCTGCGTAGCGTGCGGCACTGTTGTGCTATTTTCGGGAATGTCTGCTGTACGCGCACTTGCTCCTTTTTTTTTTTTTCTGCTCCTTTTATTTATTTATTTATTTATTGTTGTGTTATTTATTCATTATTTATTCAGCACGTTTTTGTTATACTTGTTTACTTGTTTGTCTGTTGTGAGCCATGTCTTGTCACTGTGGGATAGGGGGGAACGAAATTTCGGTTTCTTTGTGTGTCTTTGGCATGTGGAGAAATTGACAATAAAGCTGACTTTGACGTTGACTTTGAATTCATTTACCAACTGGTGATCTTATGCACAGCACTCAGAATTTAGTATGAATTGGCATGCTTAATGGATCTCACAGTGACACCCTAAACTCAGCTCCGTTACTCTCAGGCCCACTTGGTTAACATTTTGGCTCCTAATCAAAAGGTTAGTGGTGGGAACCCACCCAGTTATGTCTCTGTATTTTTCCGCTAGGACTTGGTCGTTGGGTTAGGGTTAGGGTTAGGGTTAGGGTTCCATGAATTGAGACGAGTTTTTGGAGCCCACCCAATTATGTCTCTGTATTTTGTCGCAAGGACTTGGTCGTTGGATCTAGTGGTACATGCTCCATAACTTGTTCTTTACAAGCCTCAGTTAGTCAGCCAATTGTATACAATTAGTTGTTAGTAATGTCTAAACCTAACCCTAATCCTGTTCATTGACAGTGATGGATCACTAATCTTTAAGAGTTAAATCAGACTCCTGCAGGATGTCTCTGTGGCGCAGTTGGTTAGCGTATTTGGCTGTTAACTGAAAGGTTGGTGGTTAGGGACCACCCAGAGGCATTGAAGTTATCTATGGCACTGATTTTTGCATTGATCAAAATCACAGGTTTCATTGTGAATGAAACTATATAAATAGGTGTGGTTAATGATGAGCATCTTTTACTTCCCAAATGCAAGGCATTGATCTCAAGCTAATTGGTTTAACATCAAGTGGCCTTCTATACAAATCTTTTAGTGACAGCCTAAATCAGGGGTGGGCATACTTTTTGACTTGCGGGCCGAATTGGGTTCTACATTTTGACCGGGTGGCCGAACCAGGAGCAGATGGATGTAGTGTTTGTGTGAAGTAATATAAATGACATGTAAAGGTCATTGCATAAAAGCTTTTTACTTTTAGTAGGTACTAAAGCATGGATATTAAAATAACTTTTTGAAAACAAATGCATTTATTAACAGCATTAAAAAAATATTTCACCAAAAAATCACTATCAGTGATTCTTATTAAATACGACACTGTTTTGATGAATAACATTTTCCATCTCAGCGCCTGCAGGTCAGATTTATGAAATATGTTTATCTAATGAGGCGAAATCACATCCAACGGCAAACATTCTGACCAAATACATTATCTTGAAGAATCAGTGAAAGAATACATCTAAATAAAGTAATAAAGAAATCAATAGTATTGTTGGTTTCGCTTTTTTGCTAGTGCATCATAGTCTGGAGTAAAATTTGTTGTGGTAATTCTTAAGATAGAGCCGAGGTGTCGGTCCGTTAACCTAGATCTGTGACGGGCTTTGTTGACGTTCATGTGGCTGAACGTCTGCTCACACACGTAGGTCGAGCCAAATTGTCCACTCTTATTTTTTTTAAACACTCGGCACTTTGTGTCCACCTTTCTTTTCCTCGGGCCACTCATTTTAATGGAAGGATTCCAGGGGAAGGTTTGTGGGTGGCATTAGCATAAAACTGTATCTGAAATTATGAGAATGCTGACGTCACAGCCCACACTCGAAATTCGGCAATGATGGAAATTGAGTACTTAGTACGTACACGCACTTGTTAGTGCGCACCGAGCTTTCTGACACGGCTTCCGGGAGTAAATGCGCGGGCGGGCGCTTCCCCATCTATTGGGGAAACATAGTGATTGCAGGGAAAATGACCAAAAAAAAGTTTAATAATAAAATTTATTGAGGTTTGGTGGGCCGGATTAAACGGGCCCGTGGGCTGGATGCGGCCTGCGGGCCGTAGTTTGCCCATAGCTGCACAAACCTCAATTTACAGCCAAACACGCTAACCGATTGTACCACAGAGACTAAGAAGTGTCGTTCAGCCTTGCAAGACTAATGACACTGTCCAAATGAGTGCTTTGCTAAATGAGATTCAACTTTTTGCATATAATTGACTAAATTATGGAGGCCTGTGAAGCATTCTTCATCGAAGCTTTGTTCATTAGATCCAAAAATAAAGTCCTGTGGTAAAAAAAAAAAAAAAAGACATTACTGGGTGGACTGCAGTCAGAATCATTTGATGAACAACCAAACGCGCTGACTCCTGCTCTCCAGCAAGTATAGCTATTTATTTTGTTCCGATTCACAGGCAGAGTTGGTTCTTGGACTCCCTGATCCAAAGATCTATTATTGTCATCAATAATCATAAGCGTCCCTGGGTGGGACCTTTCGGTTAACAGCCGAATGCCCTAACCATTTGCACCACAGAGACATACTGTCAGGTATTTTAATCTGATTTAAAGGCTTGTGATTTAATATTGTTTAATGGGAACAAAAACAACATGATTCAACACATGGCAGAAATTGTCTGTAAATAAATTGCCTAAGAGAGATGAATTGAGAACCAATGGGTAAATTAAGTGCCTTCTCTTCAGTAACCACAACGATTAGTGTAGCTTCCATCTACAGTCAGATCTGAGTTGTGAATCAAAAACAAAATTTTGCATCAGAGTACAGCCATCCCTAGGTGGGCTCGAACCACAAACCTTTCAGTTAACAGCCGAATGCGCTAACCGGTTGCGCCACAGAGACTTGCCAGATGGTGTTTGATTCGGCTTTTAAAGGATCGTTATCTGGCAATATCCAATTGCATACCATGATATTCAACTCAACAATAGTTTCTATCCACAGGGATAGTTGACTCTGTGACCAAGATTCAAAGATAGTAAGTCTTCCCAACACAAAAGGCAAGCATTCCTGGATGTGCTCAAACCACCAACCTTTCAGTTTACAGCCAAATGCGCTAACGGATTGCGCCACATAGACTGAGAAGTATTATTCAGTTTTTCAAGACTAGTTACACTGTTCAAACGAGTGCTTTGCAAAATGAGAGTCAACTTTTTGCATGTAATTGACTAAATTATAGAGGTCTGAGAAGTCTTCTTCATGGGGGCCTCTTTCATTAGATTCAAAGATAAAGTCCTGTGGTCAAAACACAGAGACATCATTGGGTGGACTGCAGTCACAACCATTTGATGACCATCCAAACGTGCTGTCCCCTGCTCTCCAGCAAGTAAAGCTCTTTTGTTCCAATTCATTGGCAGAGCTGACTCATGATCCAAAGATCAATCACTGCCATCAGTAAACATAGGCGTTCCTGTGTGGGGTTGACTCACCAACTTTTGTTGTCAGAGTTACCCTGAGAGTTTGATTAACATATTAAAGACTGATAATCTGACAATGGCCAATTGGAGTGACTGTGCCAGGGATCAAACAGAAAAAAAGGCGAGATTAAACATTGCATATATTTGCCAGACTCAACGAGGCTTGTAAAATAATGTTATATATTAGATTCACAGCCCAAGTCGAGATGTCAAAACAGACATAAATAATTAACATTTCGGTTAACTGCCAAACTCACTAAAAGGTTGCTCAAGTGCACATCAACTTTGAGGGTAACTGAAATAAAACCTCTCAATCAACCACTTCATATAACTTTTTTGTAGCCTCTGTTCATAGTAAAGATACAATGATTAATTGACAACTAATTGGACTGAACCAATAATTGAATCATAATTCATATTTTTTCTGCACTGCTAATTTAAAATAATGTCCTGTTTTCGAAAAAAGGGAATGGAATTATTATTTTTTTTATATGTATGATTTATGGATTTAGAAGTTACAGTATTGCACGACATGTACGACAATACACATATTTAGAGTGAGGGTGGAGGAATTTTAAACACTGACAGTCAACATTGTAGCTCAGTAGTGAGATTGGTCAGAAGTTAATGCATCTCCATCCACTATGCATGACAATTTACAAATTAAAAGTCTTGAACATGAAATTAGACAACTGCATTGCATACCAGAGCTGTTTGCGTACAGCTTGCCCCTTCAGGGATTCCACGTTGAAGTTGTTGGTTTTTGCTGGCATAATAAAGAAAACGACCACTGTGACATCATTTCTGTGGAGCTGTGAAGGGGGTTTGACCAAAAAGAAACGATTTACACAGTGGGCAGACCGGTCTAAACAGAGGAATTGCTCTCAGATTGAAGACTCACTCGAAGCAGGTAGTTGAGCCTGGATAGTGACTCGAGGAACATGTCTGCTCCCTTGTTGGAGAACTCATAGCGGCCAGCAATGAAAAAGAATAGTGTTTTATCTAGGTTGAAGTCCAGATGTCTGTTAAAATAAATGATTTTGTTTAGTATACCAATCATAATGTCACAATTTATACAATGTATTTGTTGTTACCTCCCTGAAGCAATAAGAATAAAAAATGTTGCAATGTATCTTTTATTGAGGAAAAAAAGAGCACATTCTCATTTGCTTTAAAAAAACAAACTAGTATTAAATAATGAAATACAACTGATCACCTTCTCTCAGCTCAGCGATACAGCAATAATACTTGTTGTTTACAAAAGGATAAAAAACACATGACGGTGACTATTGATATATTGTCATTTTATATATTGATGTTGACTCCATTTCTTAAAGGGTTCGAGCACTTTAACATCACTACTAATTACCATTAGTATTGAGTTGGCCAAATGAATGTTTGCTTTAAATATTAAAGGTGTAATCCACTTTGTATTAGGTTTAATTTGACAGTAAACTACTTTGATTTAATTGTTCTAAGCCTCTTTTAGTGTGGCGCTTAGTACAAAGTTTGTTGAGTTTAGTACAATACAGTACTCTTATCTCAAGTCTGCACTTGCAGGTCAAAGCAAAACATGGTCGAATGACCACTCGTGTCTTAAAAGAACCCGTTGCCAGTCATATCTACTTTGAAATCTTTGCAATTGCTTGAAAATTAACAATAAATATTGTACCTCCAGTATAGTAGCTAGCCTTGTTGACTCAATAATGAATATAAAGACCCTTGGGAAGTTATTTTTTTGTTTTCCTGTTATTGATGACTTGACTTAACTGTATTGTTCAAGCTGCGTGGGCACAGACAAGCGCAATAGCTTTGTCACTATGCTAGCTGCTACGCTAACTGCGGTCACGCAGAATGTTCCATACATGATTTGTGATTGTCATCAAATTGTACTGTTACATCAAAATCAAAACACAACAAAAGTAATGAAAAGACCAAAGACAATTAGTCTTAGTAGTGTTTTTGATATTCAATCAGCAAGAGTCACCTACCCATAGAAGTGTCCTCTCACAAACTCCTGGATGCGAGCCTTGTTGATGGAGTGTAGGTTCTGAAACTCATGCATGGCTGAGAACTTTTTGACATTTAGTCCATTAGGAGTCACCACATCTGTTCCAGAAACACATAATCATCTATGAAATTCACATACATTATGGTAAAGTTAAACTAATGTCTACCTGGATTCCGATGTAAGATATGATTGGCCTCCACAGCAGTGATCTGCGAGACTGTTGTAAAGACATGAGAACAATGGACAGCAGCTCTCTCCAAGCAGTAGCGATGATAGATCTGACGTTCACCAGCCTCCTTGTCGATGTTGAACTACATACACACACATTAAAAAAAAGTGAAAGTTAAAATGAGTTGATGCTGAACATACTTACACACTGCAGCATTGACTGGAGGAGTAAAGACTTTTGATGCTATTTCAACCTAATACTAGTGCCATAACCACACTCCATTGGTCCGAAAATTAATATCAATCTATCGATGCCAGTGGTGTATTGTGACAATCGTGACAATCTGTCTTAAGCAACATTTGTCACAAAATACCTAAAGACTTTTTGAAGCAGACTGTATTCACAATGAAGTGGAAAATGGATAATATACGCCAAATGATTCCATCCATAAAACTGATGAAGAAAATGCCCATTCACTTTTCAGGTCGAAGAGTATAAGTTTGTTGTCAATTATCCACTCAGCCGGTGAGTGGCCTTTAGCTCCATGTTGACCTTTCTAATGGGCCAATTACAAAACCCCACTCCAACTCATTTACACACATTTCAAAATATTTAACAATACACTGCCAGTAAAGGTCCACAGTCTGTGGTCAGTTTACATGAAATAACACTACAAGGAACATTGAACTATAATAATAACAACAATAATGTGAATGACAATGGAAAAGTTCAATTATACATTTATTTGTGAGATCTCGTAACCGTGACTTAAACTATACTTTATCTAAGTTGTTGTAGAAGTCAACATTCCCGGCGCAGAGGTATCGTCCCAGCAGAGTTGCGTGAGTTGTGAAGACGGTCGCCATGCGGATCTTTCGAGAACGACAGAGAATGAGACCTGGACCTGCCTGCCACTCATGGAAATGCGCGATGACATTGGGTTTGTCTCCAAGCTGATCTGTTAACTGGGAACAAAAGTGCAAAATCATTTTTCTACACTGGACGGAATTCACTTCATACGATAATAATATCACTGCCAGGATTCTTCTGGTTTAGAGTAGAATTAATTCATGGTTTCCACCAGCTCGTCCAGGCCCAGAAGTAACAGACCAACTGAAAATGACACTACAAATACAATGTTTGACTTATGATGTTCTTTTACTGAAATGCTATGTTATGTCAGATATAAAGAGACATACCGTGTCCCAAAATTCTGTTCTTGAACTTCTTTGGATCGTGGCATTTTGTTGCAGCTTTTTGCTTATTTTGCAATATATATATATATATATATTTTTTTTTTTTTTTTCATTTTCTCATGTAAGTTCAATCAGACTTAAGTGTTGAGAAAATGAAAATGAACTCAACTTTCCAAAAATAGAATTAGCCTCAGTTAATTGATACATACAGTATAAACTATGTTGAGTTAAAGAATTATTAAAGGAAAAAATATGAATGACCTCTTTGAAGAACCAGGCAATCAGTGAGCCTAGGATGAGAGAGTCATTTGCTTCCCGGTCTTGGTATGGTAGGCCAATGTTGCAGGTCTCCCACAGGTCTCCCTTCCAGTGGTCCAGGTTCCAAGCGGCAGAACCAATGTCGAAAAGGATCACATAGGGACTGCCCTCAATTAGCCAGCGGCCAAAATAAACCTTGTCATAAAGAACAACAAAAAGTCACTTGAACTTCAACATATACAAATCATGAATTTTGAATATTTTTTGTGGGTACTTTAAAGGTGAAAATGTAGAATTGTTTGGTAAGAGAAAATTTATAGCATTTTAAGAATAAACTCAGCAGTTTAAAGTTGGAATGGTTTGAATCAGTCAAACGATGTAGAAATGTTTAAGAATATTACATTTTGTTTTTGTGGGTATCTTAATTCAGAAAATGTTGCATTTTTGGTGAATGAATTATTGGCGTCGGTTGGGATAAACTGAATGGTTTAAAGTTGTAACATTTTGAATTCGTCAAAAGATATAGAAATAATGGGAAAAAAATTAAAATAATAATTTTGATATTTTTGTGGGCATGTTGAGTTTGAAAATGTTTATTTTTTGTTGAGTGGGAAATATTGGTATCAGTTTGGGTAAACTGAGAAAATTAAAGCTGGAAGGGTTTGAATCAGTCCAAATTGTAGAAATTAAAAAACGAAAATATTTTTTTTGTGGCAATTCTAACAGAGAAAGTCTTGTCTGTTCTTTTAAATAGATTTAATTACTCCTCACATATCACCACACCAGACAGCAGAACGCCTACTGTAAAGGTAATCCATGGTGTAGAATTGCCATCTAGTGGTTAAATGTATAGCTGAAGAAAGAAATGTGAAAAAAAATCTCATAATATTATATATATTATAATACATACTAACTGTTTAACAACATTATATAAGAAGAGACCATTAAAATAGAACTACCTATACAAATATGTTGCTATTATGTAACATGTATCGTATTATTATTATTAAACCCGGCGATTTTTTGGACATAGTTTAATTATAATCCACCCATCCATTTTCTGTACTGCTTGTCGCCCTGGGGGTCGCGGGCGTGCTGGAGCCTATCCCAGCAGTCATCGGGTAGTAGATGGGGGACACCCTGAATCAGTTGTCAGCCAATCGCAGGGCACACAGAGACGTACAACCATCCGCACTCGCACTCACACCTAGGGGCAATTTGGAGTGCTCAATCTGCCGATCAGGCATGTTTTTGGGATGTGGGAGGAAACCAGACTGCCCGGAGAAAACCCACGCGGGCACGCAACACAGGGAGGGTCAGAGGTGGAATCGAACCGCACTCTCCTATCAGTGAGTCAGACGTGCTAAACAGTGCCCCACCGAGCCATCCATCCATCCATCTTCTTCCGCTTATCCGGGGTCGGGTCGCGGGGGCAGCAGCTTTAGGAGGGACTCCCAGACTTCCCTCTCCCCAGCCACTTCATCCAGCTCATCCCGGGGGAATCCCAAGGCGTTCCCAGGCCAGCTGAGAGACATAGTCTCTCCAGCGCGTCCTGGGTCGTCCCCGGGGTCTCCTACCGGTGGGACATGCCCGGAACACCTCCCCAGGGAGGCGTCCAGGAGGCATCCTGATAAGATGCCCGAGCCACCTCATCTGGCTCCTCTCAACGTGGAGGAGTAGCGACTCTACTCCGAGTCTCTCCCAGATGACCGAGCTCCTCACCCTATCGCTAAGGGAGAGCCCGGACATCCTGCGGAGAAAACTCATTTCGGCCGCTTGTATCCGGGATCTCGTTCTTTCGGTCACGACCCATAGCTCGTGACCATAGGTGAGGGTAGGAGCGTAAATCGACCGGTAAATTGAGAGCTTTGCCTTTTGGCTCAGCTCTCTCTTCACCACAACGGACCGGTACAGGGTCCGCATTACTGCCGACGCTGCACCGATCCGCCTGTCGATCTCGCGCTCCATCCTCCCCTCACTCGTGAACAAGACTCCAAGATACTTGAACTCCTCCACTTGGGGCAGGATCTCATCCCCGATCCGGAGAGGGCATTCCACCCTTTTCCGATCGAGGACCATGGACTCGGATTTGGAGGTGCTGACCCTCATCCCGACCGCTTCACACTCGGCTGCGAACCGTTCCAGCGAGAGCTGGAGATCACGGCCTGAAGAAGCCAACAGCACCACGTCATCTGCAAAAAGCAGAGACGCGATGCTGAGGTCCCCAAACCGGACCCCCTCAACGCCTCGGCTGCGCCTAGAAATTCTGTCCATAAAAATTATGAACAGAATCGGTGACAAAGGAATCCGACTTACTGCCGAAAATGCGGACCAGACTCTAGGCATCGGTGATACAGGGACCGAACCGCCCTTATCAGTTGGCTCGGCACCCCGTACTCCCGAAGCACCCTCCACAGAACCTCCCGAGGGACACGGTCGAACGCCTTCTCCAAGTGCACAAAACACATGTGGACTGGTTGGGCGAACTCCCATGCACTCTCGAGGATCCTGCCGAGGGTGTAGAGCTGGTCCACTGTTCCACGGCCAGAACGAAAGCCACACTGTTCCTCCTGAATCCGAGGTTCGACCTCCCGACGGACCCTCCTCTCCAGCACCCCTGAATAGACCTTACCAGGGAGGCTGAGGAGTGTGATTCCCCTGTAATTGGAACACACCCTCCGGTCCCCCTTCTTAAAGAGGGGAACCACCACCCCAGTCTGCCAATCCAGAGGCACTGTTCCCGATGTCCACGCAACGTTGTAGAGGCGTGTCAGCCATGACAGCCCCACAACATCCAGAGCCTTTAAGAACACCGGGCGGATCTCATCCACCCCCGGGGCCTTGCCACCGAGGAGTTTTTTAACTACCTCAGTGACTTCGACCCCAGAGATTGGAGAATCCGCCTCAGAGTCTCCAGGCCCTGCTTCCTCAATGGAAGGCGTGTAGGTGGAATTGAGGAGGTCTTCGAAGTATTCTCCCCACCGACTCACGACGTCCCGAGTCGAGGTCAGCAGCAGGCCATCCCCACTGTAAACAGTGTTGACGTTGCACTGCTTCCCCCTCCTGAGACGCCGGATGGTGGACCAGAATTTCCTCGAAGCCGTCCGAAAGTCATTCTCCATGGTCTCACCAAACTCCTCCCACGCCCGGGTTTTTGCCCCAGCAACCGCCGAAGCCGCGTTCCGCTTGGCCATCAGGTACCTGTCAGCTGCCTCCGGAGTCCCGCAGGCCAAAACGGCCCGATAGGACTCCTTCTTCAGCTTGACGGCATCCCTTACCGCCGGTGTCCACCAGCGGGTTCGGGGATTGCCGCCACGACAGGCACCAACGACCTTACGGCCACAGCTCCGGTCGGCCGCCTCAACAATGGAGGTGCGGAACATGGTCCACTCAGACTCAATGTCCCCCGCCTCCCCCGGGACGTGGGAAAAGCTCTGCCGGAGGTGGGAGTTGAAACTCTTCCTGACAGGAGATTCTGCCAGACGTTCCCAGCAGACCCTCACAGAGCGTTTGGGTCTGCCAGGTCGGACCGGCATCTTCCCCCACCATCGGAGCCAACCCACCACCAGGTGGTGATCAGTTGACAGGTCCGCCCCTCTCTTCACCCGAGTGTCCAAAACATGCGGCGGCAAATCCGATGACACGACTACAAAGTCGATCATCGAACTGCGGCCTAGGGTGTCCTGGTGCCAAGTGCACACATGGACACCCTTATGCTTGAACATGGTGTTCATTATTGAAAATCCATGTCGAGCACGGAAGTCCAACAATAGAACACCGCTCGGGTTCAGATCGGGGGGGCCGTTCCTCCCAATCACGCCCTTCCAGGTCTCACTGTCATTGCCCACGTGAGCATTGAAGTCACCCAGTAGAACGATGGAGTCCCCAGAAGGAGCGCTCTCCAGCACTTCCTCCAGGGACCCCAAGAAGGGTGGGTAATCTGAGCTGCTGTTTGGTGCATAGACACAAACAACAGTCAGGACCCGTCCCCCCACCCGAAGGCGGAGGGAGGCTACCCTCTCGTTCACCGGGGTGAACCCCAATGTGCAGGCGCCCAGCCGGGGGGCAATAAGTATACCCACACCTGCTCGACGCCTCTCACCGTGGGCAACTCCAGAGTGGAAGAGAGTCCAGCCCCTCTCGAGAGGGCTTGTACCGGAACCCAAACTGTGCGTGGAGGCTAGTCCGACTATATCTAGTCGGAATTTTTCTGCCTCGCACACCAGCTCCTTTCCAGCCAGAGAGGTGACATTCCATGTCCCAAGAGCCAGCTTCTGCAGCCGGGGATCAGACCGCCAAGGTCCCTGCCTTTGGCTGCCGCCCAGCACACATTGCACCCGACCCCTTTGGCCCTTCCCACAGGTGGTGAGCCCATGGGAAGGGGGACCCACGTTTCCTTTTCGGGCTATGCCCGGCCGGGCCCCATGGGCGAAGGCCCGGCCACCAGACGCTCGCCTTCGAGCCCCGCCTCCAGGCCTGGTTCCAGAGGGAGGCCCCGGTGACCCGCGTCCGGGCGAGGGAAAACGAAGTCCATTTATTTCAATCGTCATAAGGGGCTTCTGTGAGCCGTGCTTTGTCTGGCCCCTCACCTAGGACCCGTTTGCCATGGGTGACCCTACCAGGGGCATGAAGCCCCCGACAACATGGCTCCTAGGATCATAAGGGCACGCAAACCCCTCCACCACGATAAGGTGACGACTCACAGAGGGGCCCACCAAGCCACCCTAATTTAATTCAATAAATAAATAAATAACAACAGTCAAACCTCGGTTTTCGAACGTTCCGGTTCTCGAACAAATCGGAATTCCAACGAAAAACTTTTTTTTCCTTTGGTTGTCGAACAAAATTCGGAGGTCGAACCTCGCGAGATTAGCCGAAAGGACCCGAGAAAACCCGACCGCGCGGCCCGGATGCCAACTGACTCCGTTCGTTATTGTGTTTTTGTTACTTTGAGGATTGTATTAACCCCTAATCATGCCTCCAAAGAAAGCAAGTGGGAGCAGTAAAGCCATCCTAAAACTCAGTGAGCTCCCGGCGCACTGCGGTTGCGCGATCGGATCAAATTAAGCTCCCTGCGCGCTGAGGTCCACTTAAATTTTGGAAAGTACATCAGGACTTTAAAAATATTTTCTAACTTTCAGCGACGGCTCTGTCAAAATAATCCGACTAGCGCGGTGCAGTTGCGCGGTCGGCGACGCTCTACGGTTGCGCGTTCGGCGGTGCGCTGCAGTTGCGCGATCGGACAAAAATGCGCAAATGAAAAAATGCTCTAAAAAGGCGGGTTTTTTCCATTATTTGTATTGGGAAAAATAGATTCGGAATGTCTGCTGGGTCTAGAGCAGGGGTGGGCAAACTTTTTGACTGGCGGGCCGAATTTGGTTCTAAATTTTGATCGGGGGGGCCTAACCAGGAACAGATGGATGTAGTGTTTGTGTGAAGTAATAGAAATGCCATGTAAAGGTCATTGCATAAAAGGTTTTTACTTTTAGTAGGTAGTAAAGCATGGATATTCATAAAAAGCTTTTTGAAAAAAATGCATTTATTAACAGCATTAAAAAAATATTTCACCCAAAAACTACTATCAGTGATTCTCATTAAATACGACATTGTTATTATGAATAATAGTTTCCATCACTTCAGCGCCTGCAGGTCAGATTTATGAAATATGTATATCTAATGAGGCGAAATCACATCAAACGGCAAACATTCTGACCAAATACATCATCTTGAAGAATCACTGAAAGAATACTTCCAAATAAAGTAATAAAGAAATCAATAGTGTTGTTGGTCTCCCTTTTTTGCTAGTGCATCATGGTCTGGAGTAAAATTTGTTGTGGTAATTCTTAGGATAGAGCCGAGGTGTCGGTCCGTTAACCTAGAGCTGTGACGGGCTTTGTTGACGTTCATGTGGCGGAACGTCTGCTCACACACGTAGGTCGAACCAAATTGTCCTCTCTTTTTTTTTTAAACACTCGGCACTCAGTGTCCACCTTTCTTTTCCTCGGGCCACTCATTTTAGTGGAAGGATTCCAGGGGAAGGTTTGTGGGTGGCATTAACGTAAAACTGTATCTGAAAGCTCAGCGCGCAAATTACATGAATGCTGACGTCACAGCCCACACTCGAAATTCGGCACTGATGGAAATTGAGCGCGGAGTGCGCCGGGTCCGTACTACTTAGTACGTACACGCACTTGTGAGTGTGCACCGAGCTTTCTGACACGGCTCCCGGGAGTAAATGCGCAGGCGGGCGCTTCCCCATCTATTGGGGAAACATACTAATTGCGGGGAAAATGACCCAAAAAAATAGTTCAATAATACAATTTATTCAGGTTTGGCGGGCTGGATTAAATGGCCCCGTGGGCCGGATTTGGCCCGCGGGCCGTAGTTTGCCCATGTCTGGTCTAGAGCGTTTTCTATTCGGGCTCCAGAGCTTTGGAATGCCCTACCAATGGATATTAGAACTGCTACCTCACTAGAAACATTTAAGACACGTTTAAAGACACATTTCTATGATATGGCCTTTAATTAACCTGTAGTGGCCGATTCGGCTGGAGTTTGTTTTCGCTCCCTCTCCCCATCCCCCATCCCCCCAACCCTCCCGGGCTGGGGAAGTGGTTAGATGGCACCCAAGCGGCTATCTGGATTCTCGTGGACTAATTCAGGATGAGGGACCTGCAGCTTACCCTCCTCGAAGACACTGCCAGGACAATCAAGGGCACCTCCGGCAGCTCTTCGCTTTGATTTGGACATCCACTTTTTCATTGATTTTCATATTAGGTACTTTATGTGCCCTCTCTGCATCCATTGCAGCCTGGTGATCCTCAAAGGGGGATCCTTCCATCTGTGGTCCCTTATCAAGGTTTCTCATTTTCCCCAGGTAGGGTTTTTTTGAGTTTTTCCTTGCCCTTTTGGGAGCTTAAGATCAGGGGATGCGTTGAGAATAATTGTCAATTTTTTGTCTATGTGAAGCCCTTTGAGACTGCTTGTGATTTAGGGCTATACAAATAAACTTGACTTGACTTGACTTGAATTCGACCGATTCACTTCTCGAACCGCCTTGTGGAACAGATTGTGGTCGAAAACCGAGGTTTGACTGTAGTTCCATATTGCTGGCGGAATCTTCTTAACTCCAAAATCATCATTTTATTCATACTGGGATAAAAACCCAAATGTAAAAATTACAAGATGTCTGTCTAGAACATTCTGCTCACCTGGCAGCCATTTTGGATCAGAGCATCCATGGCCTTCTTGATTGGAGGAAAAGATGGCTCACAAGCTTCCACCTGTGTCTTAAAGTTGTGTTCAAAATACGGCCCCAACATGAAGTAGTTCTCTCCCCATTCGTCCACCGTGATCTTGGCCTTGGTCTGGATCACAGTGTAGATTCCTCCGACTGTACCAACGCAAACCAAAACATAATTTATGGATCACTATTGTTGAACTGCCATGCTCTATATCTCAGGTGGTCCAGTATACAGGTTAAAAACATGTGGAAATGTTTGTTTTACTTATTTTTTCCGCCTCCACTATCTAACTTGGAAAAAAAACATCACTGTTGTGAAAGACCATTCCTGCTTGCTGAGCTCACAATGACGTTGTAATGACGTTAATCTCAGAGGTCAGCATAAACACCTGAATGGCCTCTGAACTGGACAACGTGACCAGTTTAAAAAAAACTGAATAAATTCTGATCATTACAACACAATTATGACATAATTTTCAATTCAATTTAACTTTCCTATGAAAACTAGAGTGTCATATGTTCATTCTTACATGTTATTAGTAAAACCTATCACATTCAAATAGTGAAGTCCACCTAAAGGAACAGCTGGTAGCTTAATGTGTAACTTTTCAAAGGCATTGGACTGGTTCGACTTTCTCTGTCGTTCAATATTTACTCTCAGTCGCAATATGTGGATTCTTCAAATGAATTGAATTGAACATTTCTTTTTAAGTGGAAAACACGGTGTACTAAATTTCAAGCAAATGTGGAACAAAAATTTTTTTAACACTATTCGGAAAATTCATCTTATCTTTGAAAACCAAAAACCTGAAACTTGATATCTCACCTTTATTGGTAACTTCCCAGGCAACCTCAAAGAGCAGCAGATCCTCAACAGGCAACTCATCCTCCTCCCAAGATGGCAGTACGCCACTTAAAGATGTCATCGACAAAGACCGTGACAGTGGCATCTTCAATTAAAAAAAAATTCTCTGATCAAATTGCAGAAAACTTTGTGGAGATTTTTCAAATTTGGGGACTCAGTATTAGACCTTGAGGGGACAGCAGGACGAGATAGAGGGTAAAGAACTGCCGCCCCGCCTACTGCTGCCAACCTTTAGCCCACACGTATACACACACACACACAACACACACACACTCACACGCACACACCACGTGACAGCAAAATTTGGTTTAGTGAAGTCATGTTTAAAGCAGATTGTGAAATGAAGTTGGAAGATTCAGTTAATTCATTCACTACTAGTAGAATGAATTTAAAAGTAAAATTGAATTTTGACGTCTATAACCGTCAATGGCAGTGAATGGAGTATTTGGAAAAAAAATTTTTTTTACTTGTATTTGTTGAGAGAACCAAAACAGTGATTTAAAATCTGAACTTAACTTTTGAGGGACGGCGATACAAGTGTTGTCAGGTCAAAAACCAAAATGTAAGCAGAGCTGCATTGAGATTTGTCAGCTGTGCAGATCAGCGACGCAGTACGTAAAACAAACTCAAGTGAAACTGATTCTGGTACACAACAGTAAACAAATATAGCATAATAAAAAATAATGATTCTTGCTTGCTTTGATTTCCAATAAATGACTGGAATGTGAAATGTCTTAGCATTTTACTCTAATGATTTCAAATCAGTTGTCTTGGCATAAGTCAATGTTGAAACCCGGCAATGACATTACGGCAGCTTTGAATTACTGGTTCGGTCACTCATCCAAATGGGTGAACCCAAACGGGAATGTGAACATTTCTGAGAAAAACAAATGAATGATGCATTTCTGCTCCGCAATTTACTTACGGCGTCTGAAAACGTCGACAAACGGGATTGGCTGTGGGTTACCAGGGCGCGAGGTCACCTATTCGAGTGGGATATAAAACAACTGGAAACGGATGACGGCCAGTGCTTTCAGCACACAAGAGAGGAAGAATAAGGGTTTTTTTTCCCTCCCGAGATGAAGTTTGCAGTTGTGGTTATGATGTGTGGGCTGATTGTTGGTCAAGATGAAGGGTGTCTTGGAGCATCTCTGGCAGGATTTCGACCTGAGAACGAATCACAGGAAACGGGTAAGATACTGGATACTATGATATCAGAATTTTGATTTAATTGCATCTGTTGGCTAAGAAATACAGACAAATGTAATGTATGGCAATAAAAATAACCGTGTAATAATTCTGGAGTAAATTACCGTATTGGCCCGAATATTAGACTGCCCCGATTATAAGACGACACCCTCTTTTTTAAGACTCAAGTTTGGAAAAAGACTCTTTGAACACCAAATTTAATTTTTATACAGAAAATAATTACACCTGAAACAAATAATTACAACAATATATTCGAGAGAAAAAGCATGTTATTTTGCCTCATTCAAATCATACGAAAACTGTCTATCACATCTTAATATCTGAACATTTAAATATGTAAACTAAAGTGCAATCACATTTGTAAATGAATGGCTTCTGGTTTTTGAAATATAAATAAACCAATCTACTGTGATAAAACAACATTTCAATAACTGCATTAACCATTAAAGTGAAGTCTAACTGTAACTGTAGTCTTGAAATAAATCTGAATAAGGAAAAACATTGCAATAAAATAATGCAAACTGCTACCGCTATTGTTGGGGAGCCTGAAGACTGGTTATGCTCTTTTCACCTCCCGGGTGTCGGTCAGAACACAGGAGGGAAGACGTGGTTCAGTTTTGTTTGCTTTACTGAATTATTGGCAAAAATTTTTTTTTTAAAATAACCATAAATGAAATACACTCGGCAACACATAAGTCATCGATCGAGACACCAAAATACATTTGCCGGCGACCATTAGTCGCCGTGCCGCTGCGTAACGGCCACTCGTACGATGCGAGGCAAACTTAAAGGAGCGCGCCGGAGCTGTCAATCAAACAGCGCCCACATGAAGCAAACCCTGATCGGACAAACGGCACAACAGTGGACAATAGTAACAATGAAATGTATATACTCACTTTGTGTCAAAGACGCACACGATCACAGCAACATGCTCAGTCGATTATGAGCGCGCCGGAGCTGTCAATCAAACGGTGCGCACACGAAGCAAACCGCGATCGAACAATACGATCACAGCAACATACTCAGTCGATACCAGCAACCTTTAACTTTCCGCTGCACACAAGTGAAAATGGATATATGTCTCGACCCCGAATATAAGATAACCCCCACTTTTTCAGTCTGATTTCAATGCAGAAAACCTTATCTTATATTCGGGCCATTACGGTACATCACAGCCTACAAGTACAGACATCAAATAGCTATTATAAATGGTAAGATAAGTAAATAAAACTGGAACTAATAACAATGATTGAATGATAATATACGCTAACATTCACAATATATGTAATAGCGTAACATTTATCTCAAATTGTATCAAGTGTGACTAAATCACGTGAATATGATCGAATGTAAAAAAAAATATTCCACACTGTTATTACTATACATAAACATATGTAATGTAGATAATTATATATGGTTGTATAATAACATAAAAAAATGATGTAGTGAATAGAGTATGGCGTCACAACAATACAAATTCAGGTATCCCATATTCATTCATAAAAAAAACAAAGATGGCAATGATAGTGATAAAAATAATAACAACAGTAATAACAGTAATAATTAATTTATTATTTATTACATTTAGGTATCACATATTCATTCATAAATAACAACAGAGATGGCAATGATAGTGATAAAAATAACAACAGTAATAATTGAAATAATTTATTATTATTTATTCGATTTGTTTAAAATTTTGGGCTACGACCGTTGTATCCTGTAACTAAACTAGTTGTTTTTTTTAACGAGGCTGAGCTTGATTCTCCGGCAAATCCATCAGGTTCCGTCCGTTCCAGAAGAAGCAATGTGGGGGACTTTTTGGAGGATCCCAACTTGTGTTTCTCCCTGCGAGAAAACGACACCCAGCAGCAGCTCCTGTGCAACGACCGCAGGAATAAATTCAACGTCAACCCGTTCGGCCTTCGCTTCGGCAAGCGCTACAACCATGCTTCCATCTTCAGGAAAGCTGTTAAAAGAGCCAGAACAAGCAGATTTTCACCTCCTACGCTTTTTCCCCGACAACTGGAAGTGCTGACCTGAAGCTGATTTTGTCACGCGTTTCCCATGTAAAACTTTAAATAATTTATCATGTGGAAAAAATAAAAAATATACATATTAGTAGTTATTGAACAATCAAGAGCAATGTAAAATTATAAAAGAGCTTTACGATACTTTGTGTAGTGGCTAAACTTGACACAAGCGTCATGTATTTGTTAATGTTGCTGTTTTGTTTTGATTTTTAAAACACTGTACTGTAGTCTAATTATTAATTAATTAAGGGTCACTTCAATAAATTATTTTCACCTTCTTTTCATTAATTCCTAGTAATTTATTTCCAGCAATGAAACTAACCCAAATGACAACTTTGGTTAAAAAAAAATCAGTTATTGAAATAAACTGACAAAAACATCACGTCTCACTAATATAAAGGATTATTACACTGATACCATATCAATGGGCCGTAGTACAACTACAACTTTGATTTTAAATTGTGTTCAACCATTCCAAATCTATGCTTGTGTCACGGATCGGAATGGAGCAGGGCGACCAAGTGCAGCTTGGACCAGGGTTTGTTGAAGGAAACAACTAACAGACTCGGCAGACTGACGTAACTGCCAGAAAAATGATGAACTGCTGGAGATGTTTTAGTCGTAGGAAGCCTGTGGAGCATTAAAGGAACATTACAGGCTATTTGAATTCACATTTAACACTTTTATCTTTTTAGATAAACCACAAGCAGAAACTGAACAGAGACGTGAGACAAAAGACATCATAACTGTTGTAGCTTTATGCTCTGATGAGCTATTGTAGTGTTGTCACTTATAGTGGGTTGCTGATTGATTGCTCAAACAATAACACACGGAGGCAAGGATGCAGTACGAGCCGATCTTTACTGGGCGCTCCGTCACGACTACACACCTGACCACACGATCACTGAACCTCCAGTACTGACAGACAAACACAGTCGAGCACTGAGTGCTCGATCCAATCTACCACATCCCTCTTCTCCAACTGAGAAGTAGCTTATCTATCAGTTACCTTAACTCTTTGGTATCAACATTGATCAAAATTTTGACATGCATATTTCAATTATAAACAAAGCATGTTTCAATAAACCAAATGGCTTTCAACAATCTTTTCTGTTTAGCTTATTGTTTGGTGAAACATGTTGACCTTTCTTTTTTCTTTCTCTTCGAACCTATAACATTTTGTAACATTTCAAGATAAACACAAAAAACAAACACACCCTTTATTTCCTTTACCTTTTTTTTTTTTTTAAACACTGAGTAACAACATCACTTTATGTCAATCAGTGTACCTGGCAGGACGCCTAACTCCTCTGCAACTCCTGGTATAGCATGCGGGTGTGCTGTCCACAGACACAGGACAAGGGTTGCGTGATACCGGGTCCAGTGGTGGTGAGTCCACTGCAGTAGTCCGAGTATGTCAAAACTCAGAGTTCAAATGTTCATCAGGGTGAGGGTCTCTGAACAGGCTTGGGTGTATCTTTCTCAGATGTTGCCTGTTCCTCCTGTGTGTCCTCCCTGACGGTGTCTGTACAGTGTAGGAGTGTGGCTCATCTTGCTGTCTGATGACAACCGCTGACTCCCAGCTGCGTTGTGTCTGCATGTGTACCATGTCTCCTGGGGTCAACACTGGCAGTAGCTTTGCTCGCTGGTCGTAGTGTTGCTTTTGTCGGGACTGCCAGTCCTGTATTCTTTTGAGAATATGCTGTGGGGCTGACTGTTTCAGCACAGCACTCGAACATAGAAGTGTGCTGCGCAGGACTCTACCCATCAACATTTGTGCAGGTGTCAGGTTTAGTCCCGTCATCGGTGTGTTTCTCAGCGACAGCAACACTAGATGTGGGTCAGTGCTTTCTTCAGTGCGTGTCTTACTGTCTTTATGGCCCGCTCTGCCATTCCATTTGAAGAGGGAAAACCTGGGCTGGAGTGTGTGAGCTTGAACTCCCATGAAGCTGCAAATGACTCCATCTCATAGCTGGCAAATGGAACATGATCACTCACTACCTCCTTAGGAATCCCATGTCTGGCAAAGACAGACTTCGTCTTCTGAATCACTGTGCAAGCCGTTTTATCAGTCAGGTTGAGCACTTCTGGATATTTTGTCAGGTAATCTACCAACAACAGGTACAACTGACCATGCAGCTCGAAGATGTCAGCTCCAACTTTCATCCATGGCAGTTCAGCGGAGACGGTGGCTTGAACTGATCCATGTCGGCTGTGTTAGCCTCCCGTTAGCTTGCTGCTAATCTTCGGTTAACACGTGTTGAATATTGTCCTTGACTTACTCCGTAACGCCGTCTTTTGACACCATGTTGTGGCTTTATGCTCTGATGAACTATTGTAGTGTTGTCACTTATAGTGGGTTGCTTATTGATTGCTCAAACGATAACAAACGGAGGCAAGAATGCAGTACGAGCCGATCTTTACTGGGTGCTTCGTCACGACTACACACAGACCTGACCACACGATCACTGAACCAGAGATGGGACCAAGTCACACGTGCAAGTCTCAAGTGAGTCTCAAGTCTTAACCTTCAAGTCTCAAGTAAATCCCAAGTCATTTTTTTCTTGGTCAAGTCAAGTCAAGTCAAGTCCTTAAATAGGTCAAGTCAAGTCCAAGTCAAGTCACCTAATAATTGCAATTTTACCCGCAGAATCTGATTTTAGTAACGTGAAAAGACAAGATATAAGTAACTTTAAGTAGCCATCATTGTCCAATGTGTCTAACCTGTTTAAAAAATATGACAATAATTTGGATTTGCACTGTTATTACTGATATTCAGTAAAATACACCATGGAGTCAAACAAAAAAGGAATTACCTCATACAATGATTTATTGACAGCTCAATCTAAACAAATGAACGTCTGCCGACAGTGTCTGACACATTTGAGTTGCAAATATGATAAAATAATCTGGAAAAAAAATCTGAAAGAAGAAACATTAAAGAGCATTAGAAACATTTTATGTTTCATCTGTAACATCTGGAGACACCAGAGCTCTATAAACTTCAAACGGACAAAGTTTGAAGTTGTCGTCTGGCTGTCTGAAATGTTTCTGTTGCATATCTTGGACCGTGCTGTCCGTCTTTTGCCTCGCGGTACCGCTCCCGCTGACATGTTTGTGCATGTCTGATATAAAGGGGCGTGATTCTCCAATAAACACGTTAGGTAGGTAGAGAGGGCACGACTGATTGACAGGGTAGCGATCCAATCATGACAACGCCATTCTCAGCCTGCGCTCTTACCGTGTTATCGATATTACTTTTTTTAATGTATTATTAATTTTATTTTCAAACTGAAAACATGAACTAAATAACACTGAAGTTATTCAAGTCATCGTGTCTCAAGTCAAGTCCCGAGTCTTTAACTTCCAAGTCCAAGTCGAGTCTCAAGTTTATTTTTATTTTTGTCAAGTCGTCACAAGTCATCAAAACAGCGACTCGAGTCGACTCGAGTCCAAGTCACAGTGACTCGAGTCCCCATCTCTGCACTGAACTTCCAGTACTGACAGACACACAGTCAAGCACTGAGTGCACGATCCAATCTACCACAATGACATTAACAATGATCCGACAGGGGAGTGACACGCAGACAGGGCTTAAATACGAGACAGGTAAAGAGAGGCAGGTGAGAATGATCACACTGATTATGGGCACAGGAGGGGAGGGGCGAGCACACAGACAGACAGAAACTATGACAATATGGACGAGTCGTGACAGCTTGACTGAACTCACTAGCGGGCATTCAATACAAATGTTATATTTGAAATAAATGTCATGTTAATAATGTAAAAAAATCATATAGAATGCACTCATTGTCCATGGGTTAAAGTAATTTATTTAGTGATTTGATTACAGAATACGATACGAACAGTCCATTCTTCAAAAGACGATGTGCTTAGGATTCTATGGCACTCATTCAGAATCTTTTGTAAAGACCGAAATGTTCTCTAGAACTTTTGCTTGATAATAAAAATACAAGGAAAATTACACATGTTGAGTTTTGGGTTCTCATCTAGACATTGGGGTTGTGATTCTTTGACACCAGGGAAAGAGCAGAAAAATCGTGACACAGTTTGGTTGTGCTTAAAGTACACTGAGATCGACTATCCTGATAAAATGTTTTTCACTAGTTTAGGTTGTGCTTGTGTTTTGAAAGGAAAGCTTCCATGACACCATCTAAAAACACATTGTGCTTTAAAATAATGCTAAGGTTTGAACCAAGAGGAAGTTAATAAAATGAGATTGTGCATAATGACGGGCTTCTCTCTGGATCGCGTTGGTCTCATGGCCCTCAAACATCCTTGAGGTCCCGCTGGATGCCCCAGAGAGTGTCAGCGCTCTTTTTCAGCTGAGCCACTTCATCATCTGTCAGGGTCATGTTGACCACGCTGCCCACGCCGCTGCTATTCAGAACACAGGGCAGAGACAGAAAGACCTCCTCCCCGATGCCATACATGCCCTAAGAAGACACATGTGGAGTTGGCTTTAAAAGTATTTGGATCAAGGTTACAGTAAAAAAATTTTTTTCAATTTAATTACTTTGGAGAGCAATTTTATAAGTTGTTCTCATCTTGAAAATGCTTGGTTTAAGTTCCGTTTTTATTAGCTTTAGTATTAGATTGTATTTTTTCCTAACTACATGGATTACTATTTCCTTTTTTTTTAAGTCACTAACTATTGTGTAAAAACGTTCGATTCTCAATCAATTGACCTTCTTTCTGTTAATAAATAAATGAATTTAAAATTATAACGGAAAGCTCATGTATGACATGAATTGAGAAAGACAAAAACATTTTTCCATAATTATGGTTACTTTTATAAACCTAAGATCTAAGATGCAGTAGTGTCAGTTAATTTCTGTTTTATGTGCTGTATTTTATTCTGTCAAAACTTTAGCTTTTGAAATTGATTTCAATTTGTATTTTATTTTGGTTACAATTTTTGTTTTAATTTTTCAATTTTAGTTTTAATGATTTTTTTAAACTATGTTGTTTATTACACCACAACATTTGAAATTAAATAATTTATTCCAACCTTTCTCAAAAATAGGAAATATGCTACTAATGAAGCCATTTTATGCTGACTACATCCATTTGGTTTAAGCATCTAGTATTAACTTGTCAAGACTAATAAAGCTGAGAAAGGTCGAAAGGTATTTGAGAATAAATTATTCTAAGGGTTTTTAATGAAGTCCCACGACTAGAAAAAAAATTGTAAATCCAGTGCAGCATGTGGCATTTCTTTGCGATGAGGCAAGTTATTTTGGTTATTTCCAAGACAAGCGCAGGTCGACAGACCTGCGGGAGGTCTGCACTACTGTGGGAGTGGTCACAGCTTCCTTCAATCATGGTCATTCAAAGAAGATTCTTTCATTTTCACCACGACGCATTTGACAAAAATACACTCCAAAAATTACAAAGGACACTGTGAGTCTGCGTGTGTGTGACTGACCTTGACCATGGTGGAAATTGGATGAACGCGACTCATGTTCTTGACGATACTCTCTGTCAGGTCTGCCACGCTCAAGCCGATGGCCCAGTTGGTGTAACCCTTCAGCTTGATCACCTCATAGGCACTGGCACAAAATGTAGCAAGTAATGTTGTCATTAAACAATGCACAATAAAATGAAAATACAGTCAAACCTCGGTTTTCGACCACAATCCGTTCCAGAAGGCGGTTCGAGAAGCGAATTGTTTGAATTACGAATCTATTTTTTCCATTACAAATAATGGAAAAAAATTTAATCCGTTCCAAGACTAAAAACAAACGCATTTTTATTATTACGTATTTTTTCATTTGCGCATTTTTTTGTCTGATCGCGCAACTGCAGCACACCGCCGAACGCGTAACCCTAGCGTGCCGCCGACCACGCAACTGCACCGCGCTGGTCGCATTATAGTGACAGAGCCTTCGCTGAAATTAAAAAAATATCTTTAAAGTCCTGATGTACTTTCCAAAATTTAAGTGGACCTCAGTGCGCAGGGAGCTTAATTTGGTCCGATCGCGCAACCGCAGCGCGCCGGGCGCTCACTGTCGCATTGCTTTAAGAGCGTCTTTGTGTTTTTGGATACTGCTCCCACTTGCTTTCTTTGGAGACATGATTAGGGGTTAATACAATCCTCCAAATAACGAAAATACAATAACAACGGAGTCAGTCGGCATCAGGGCCGCGCGGTCGGGTTTTCTCGGGTCCTTTCGGCTCATCTAGCGAGGTTCGACCTCCAAAATGTATTCAACCACCGAGGCAAAAACCGAGGTTTGAATGTAATTTTCAGAGCAAAGCAAAACCATTACCGCTAAGTGTTTATAATTGCACAAGTGTTTAATGCCCAGCTCTAATTACCTACCACATTAAACCTGTCAGAAAACCCCACTGGACCATTTGTACTAAAAACCTGTCATCACCATTTGGCCTCGAATGTCAGAAGCACTCTACTTTCCCCACAGAGACAGTGACATCACAAACAATGAATATATGTATTGACTGACTGTGAACATAATCAGATTGTTTATTGATTCTTTGCTTTCTAACCGCAGTCGTTGGATAAAAATTACAGTGAGTAGAAGACATTATATACAGCTTTATCAAAAACTGTATTTATGATTTTACAAATATATTATTTGTCAACTGTGAGTACGGCTCGCTGGAGCACTGGGTAGCACGTCCGCCTCACAGTTAGGAGGGTGCGGGTTCGATTCCACCTCCGGCCCTCCCTGTGTGGAGTTTGCATGTTCTCCCCGGGCCCGCGTGGGTTTTCTCCGGGCACTCCGGTTTCCTCCCACATCCCAAAGACATGCTTGGTAGGCCGATTGAAGACTCCAAATTGTCCCTAGGTGTGAGTGCAAGTGCGAATGGTTGTTTGTCTCTGTGTGCCCTGCGATTGGCTGGCAACTGGTTCAGGGTGTCCCCCGCCTACTGCCCGATGACGGCTGGGATAGGCTCCAGCACACCCACGACCCCCGTGGGGACTAAGTGGTTCAGAAAATGGATGGATGGATGGACAGATATATTATTATATTATACAATGATCCTTCGCTACTTCGCGTTTCGTTTATCGCAGCTTCACTACATCGCAAATTTATTTTCCAAATTAAAAAACGTTTTAAAAGTCAAAACAAAACTTCTAAATTGAGGAAACGTGTCTAACCTTTAGGACGATGTAGTATTGCTCCAAATGTTTGTTTACATTCCTTTAGAAGTCTGTTTTCACGTGTTAGCAGGATCGCGAATTAGCATCTTTCTGCTAACTCGTTAGCCTGCCCAGTACTTCTTGTTGGTGACCGTACTTCGCAGATTTCACTTATCGCGGGTGGTTTTTGGAATCAATTATCCGCGATAAACAAGGGATTACTGTATAATGATTATGCTTGTCATTTCTTCTAGTTTTCTGTTCATCAATATGAAATTTGTATGGAAACAGGAGTTCAGAACATTCACTCCGATCACTCAATTGCAATCCTATGACGCGAAGTTACAGAAACAAGCGTACACAGGTAAACTAATACTATCCTCTAGTGTTAAGATTTGTCATGAAAAAAAAAACAGCACACAGACACTGCGAGGAGCAAGCCTTGAAAAAAATAATAAACAAGGAATAACTGATCATTGATTTTAAAAGTATAAAATTTTCACATAATGCATCAAGGAAATTTAGTCAAAATGTTCTTTGCTTGATTTTACTCGTCAAAGTTATTGTCAACTGTGAGTACAGTTTACAGTCTAAAACGTATTTACCATAACTCAGTGGTACCTTTTACTGAGAATGAACCACAGAAAATTCTTGCCAGGATGAGGAGGGGCCATAAGAGGGCAGACTAATCCTTTTGCATGATAAACACATCCAGTACAGAGATGTTAATTATAATTTGTCGCCTCAACAGTGAGGGGAAGGATTTTGCCTATTATTGGAATAACCGTAACAGGTGCTTGTTGAAATTCAGGAATGTGTGAGCATCACACAAGACTTTAAACTTTATAGTAATAGTATTATTAGATCATAAAACTACATTCATGGGATGCTAAGCCAGTACCGGGAAATGCCATATAAGAAAATACCACAAAACAAATAAATGTTATGTCACTTTTGCACAATTGCATTTCATTTGTTCAACACCAAAAAAATTAAGGCGGTGGTGACCAACGATATTGTCCTAAAGTAGCAAAATACAATTAAAGAAAAAGAATAAAGTGTTTATGTAGGTGTTGATGTTTTGGTTCGCAACTGGGTTAGCAGCAAAGATTTGATGGGTTCAAGAAGTCATTTTAAAATTATGCATTTCACGTTCACACAGCGTACCTGTCCACCACAGCTTTATGTGTGGCCTTCCACTGTTCTTTATCACCTTCACTGCCAATGTCAGGATTCAGCTTCTGCAAATTGACCCCGGCGACATTTGCACCACTCCACACAGGCACTGAAAAAGTAAAACCGCAATACTTCTTTAGGTCCGAGGTCATCTGAGAAAAGTGTGCTGTGGGTCTGTTGAGTCCACATTTCAAAAATACTTTAAGAAATGTTAAACGTTGTGTCCTTTGTGGGCACTCACCACTGGTGTCTCCATGCTCACCCAGCACCCAGCCATTGAAGGAACTAGCATGGATGCCGAGGCGTTCGGCCATCATGAAGCGAAAGCGGGCAGTGTCCAGGTTGGTGCCGCTGCCGATCACGCGGTGTTTGGGCAGGCCACTGAGCTTCCAGGTCACATAGGTGAGTATGTCCACTGTGAACGGGTTTGTTAGAATCAAACAATGACAAGTAAGCAGATAGAAGTGGAATGCTGTTGAGGTGACACAAATTGGAATTGTTGCTAATGTTTCAACTATATTCAGGTTCGACGTTACGATAGATATCAACATACGGCTTGACTGCAGTTCAAAGACATTATTTGGGTGGAAATGTGGAATGACACTAAATGATATGGAATAAAGTTGAATGATGTGAAATGATATTGGTGGTAAATGTGGGATATGTTGGTGAGAAACATGGAAGGAACATTATTTAAAAATATGGAATGATACGGAATGCTGTTGTATTGGTGAATAATGTGGCATGTAGGAACATTCATTATGTTGAAAATCCTTCCCAAGGTAAACTGAATGACCAGAACATTTTGAATTTTGAATGGAAATGATGTGAATGGGTTATGTTGAACGTGTAATTGGAAATGAATAGGAAATTTTTTGCCGACATATGTGAAATTGTTGGAAAATTTTACATTTTTTAAATGTGAAAAGTAATAGCTCGCATGGTGGTAATTTTTTGAAAATGTCGAAGTTGGAATGGGAAGAATCGGTCCAGAAATGCTCAGTGGACTAGTGGTAGAGTGTCCGCCCTGAGACTGGAAGGTTGTGGGTTCAAACCCCGGCCGGATCATTCCAAACACTATAAAAATGGGGCCCATTGCCTCCCTGCTTGGCACTCAGCATCAAGGGTTGGATTTGGGGTGTTAATCACCAAATGATTCCCGAGCGCGGCACCGCTGCTGCTCACTGCTCCCCTCTCCCCCAGGGGATGGATCAAAATCACACGGGATGGGTTAAATGCAGAGGACAAATTTCACCACACCTAGATGTGTGTGTGACGATCATTGGGACTTTAACTTTTTAACTTTAACTTTAAAAGTAGAAGCCTGTCAAAAAAGTAAGGAGAATAAAATGGTGTGTGTGAATGCTTGCAGCATTCACCCCATTCCTAAGAAGACTGCGAATCACATCCAGCTGTGTTCCATTTACCAGGATTGGAGACAACGATGAGAGTGCACTGGGGGCTGTGCTTCATTATCTGAGGGATGATGGACTTGAAGACATTTACGTTCCTCTGTACCAAATTGAGGCGGCTCTCGCCCTCCTGCTGGCGGACTCCGGCAGTCACCACCACCAAGCGAGAGTTGGCAGTCACTGCATAGTCTGGAGGAAGAGAATGAGAGCCTTTGCAATGACGTGTAATGAGGTAGATTGTGAGAAAAATGCATTGTGACCTTTGTCTGCAACTATTTTGGAGGTCTTAAGGAAAAGGCTGCCGTGCTGAAGATCCATCGCCTCTCCTTTTAGGCGATCCTCCATCACATCCACAAGAGCCAGCTCATCGCACAGATCCTTGCAAAGTGAACACAAGAATCGTCATACCTCATATTCAATTGATAGATGTTTTTTTAAATATTCCACTGGGTGGTAATGCTATAGGGCGCATATGATATATGGAGGTGAATAAAATGAGGCGCTTTGATTGGCTGGATTTATGACCACTCCCATTGTGGCACAACCCTCCCTATCAATGGTCCGCCAGCCACTTCTGATGTGAAAGAGCTGTGTGATAATAACAAGAATTTGCAAATAATTCCAACTCACCTACAATTGCAGTAACAAAATACTGCAAAAATGTGATTATGTGCGGTACTTGGTAAAATAACAAGATTACCAACAGCACTAGTCCTTCAGATACATAACATTTTAATTCACATGATAACAAATGTAATTGTAAACAAAGACCTTTCTTTTTTTGATGCACAAAGATTTGTGGACCTACTCAATGTCAGATGTTTTTGCCATTAGGATGGATGGAAGCCTTCATGAGTACCCGATACCTTGAAAGTACTCTAAGGCCAATATCGGTCTGATATCAGTACCTGGTATTGGTACTTGCTCATTCCTAAGTAAAATTGATGTCTATGAGTTTTTTATATGGCTTTGTTACTGTAATGCGAATACCAACTTTATATTTTCTTATATTTTAATTTGCTGCGGGCGTAAACTGTCACAGTGCTCTTGATGCTTCGACTCTTACCCGCAGGAGGATGCTGACGGCGCAGGCCATGCCCACCTGGCCCACCCCGACCACCGTCACTTTGTTCCTGGGAGGCTCTGGAGAGCTACCCGGCAGAGGGCTGATGAGTTTCTGCAGCACCGACGACATATTGGAGCTGCAGACAAGGCCCGGAAATTAGTCAATATTGTCATTATTTTTGGAAATTTTTAGTAACTATCTTTCTGGAAATCTCTGTTGTGCTGGTTTTGCTCTGTTTTGGTTAGCAGCAACCGCTGTAGCAGTGTTTTTATTTGCCTAGGTAGTTAAATATTTAATTTGTCTAAAAAAATTGTGTATGTGAACAATTAGTTGGATTCAAATCAGCGTCACAATGTAGTAAACTAATTTACAGTCAGATAGTTTTTTAAAAAAATGAGATATAATCAGGGTTTCATATTCACACATAGGTATTTAACCTATGTCTAAGTATGATGTGTGATGAATAATGGAATTGACCTAGATGTCACTATTTCACACACAACTCAAGAGTCACAGATTGTTGGGAAAAAAGTTATATAAATCTTAATGTTTAAATTTGACATACATTCAACTCCTGGTAACACATATTTAACATCCTAAAAACTTTCCAGATCAAAGTATGCGCCATGCAATGCATTATGGGAAATATAAGTGGTGATATAACAGGCTATGCTAGTAAAAAGTTCCAATGATTCAATGTTGTGTGACAAAATGAACTCTTTGGGGAGACAGTACTGAAAGAACTTTACCTAATTGTCTTTTTTAATGAGGAAATCATTTCACCTGTTTTTATAGAATATTTGCTTTGCTACAGAAAAAACGTCATTTTCCCACTGGGATTAGCTTGTCAGGACAATGAGCAACCGCAAACGAAAGACAGAAAGTCAGCTTGCCTGCAGCTGCCATTTGCCTCCTAACAGTGTTAGCTTGCACACAAAAATTCACACTTTTGCACCTGTAGTGGTTATGTTAAAGTGTTTTCATTAAGGGGGTTTTACCAAAGCAAAGTGGATCAAGAACTCAATTGATTTGAATTAACCTGAGAGGATTGTTGTTGTTTTCTTGACTGACAAATTGGAAGTGCATTTTTACAGTGACATTTAAGAATACAGTTTCCTTTTATTACAACTATAAAGGCAACTTTTTAGACTTTTTATTACAAAAAAAGTCTTTGTAGACTTGGGACTTACGCTAAGCTTGAACGCATGTGCTATGATACCTAATAGCAAAACTACTTGTAAGTAGGCTAGAACATACTCGCAGGTTTGCTCAAAGGTATCAAAATTCAAAATTCTGCCCAATCTCTATCACAGCAAATTCCTAAAAGACAAGTGTTGGTGTTTGACAGTTTTATTGTCAATATTATTATTGTCAATATGCAGAGCTGCAATGTACTACTAGATGTGCAAAAATAGATAACATTTGTTAGCATTCTCTCTGGGTATTTTCCTCCATTATATTTTACGTTTGTGTGATTTGATTTGTGTATTTAGTACTAGCTAGCTGATGTTATTGTACTGCATTGTGTTGGTCCTTTGTTACTGTAAGTTTATTTACAGGTACTAGCTATAATCAGAATACAGTCAAACCTCGGTTTTCAAACGTCCCTGTTCTCGAACAAATCGGAATTTGAACTAAATATTTGAGATTTTGCTTCGGTTGTCGAACAAAATTCGGAGGTCGAACCTCGCGAGATGAGCCGAAAGGACCCGAGAATACCCGACCTCGCGGCCCGGATGCCGACTGACTCCGTTCGTTATTGTATTTTCGTTACTTTGAGGATTGTATTAACCCCAGGCATGTGCACTCATAGGAGGCAGGTGAGGCAGTGCCTCACCTTGCCACCAGGGGTGGTAAAGGGCTCAACATGGTTTCCTCAGCTGTCACCATAAGTTTTTAAAAAATGAATATTATAATAAAACATAATATAATATCTATCCTGTGGTCTATGCTTTTAATGCGATTTTAGTGTGTTTCCTATACATTTGGATCATTTTCATAGTCAAAATTGCTGTATTTCTTGTTCAAATAACAACAGGAGACGAGAATCATGGAGGCTGAGGCAGTGACAGGTAGTGCCTCTCAGGGCGTGCGTGTGAGAGTGTGCACCACTCACTGTGCACTGTACTGAGCGCGTGCAAACGGCGCGTGCTTGCAGTCAGCGGGAAAATACGGACCTTGAGGCAGCCAGTACTTTTGCCTCAAAGATGGGGCCAGTGAGCCTGCAGCTAATAGTTCGCGACACGAGTAAATGCGAGAGTAAATTAAGAAGAAAAAAAAGAAAAGAAAAACAACCAACAACATTTGGTGCTAACGCGTTGCTATTTGGCTTTATTTTCCCTGAAAATGGAGGATATAATCTCGAAGATAAGAAATTTTTCAAAATTTGACTTTCAGTCAAACCAAGAAATCATAAGTAAGGGAAGACCAACTCCAGATTTGCGAGGATTAATTCAAACTACGGGCCTCCCGGGACGGACTACAACACGTTCGTTTCAAAAGGATTGGTACTCTAAAAAAGACTTCATTTACAAGTAAAGGTAAGAATACTGCAGTGGTGTGTTTAAATGTACAGTGGTGTGTTTAAAATGTTATTAAATTTAATCAAGAATGGGATAACAACCATGTATGTTTGTAAATCTGACTTGTGAGTCGGTGCCTTAGCGTCATACAGTACGTTTGTAAATCTAACTCTGAGTCAGTGCCTCACCAACCCCAACCCTCACCACACATCACTGATTAACCCCTAATCATGCCTCAAAAGAAAGCAAGTGGGAGCAGTAAAGCCATCCTAAAACACAAAAACGCTCTTAAAGCAATGCGACAGTGAGGACCCGGCCCGCTGCGGTTGCGCGATCGGACAAAATTAAGCTTCCTGCGCACTGAGGTCCACTTAAATTTGGAAAGTACATCAGGACTTTAAAAATATCTTCTAAATTTCAGCGACGGCTCTGTCATAATAATGCGACCAGCGCGGTGCAGTTGCGCGGTCGGACAAAATGCGCAAATGAAAAAATGCTTTAAAAAAGGTTTTGTCTTGGAACGGATTAATATTTTTTCCATTATTTGTAATGGGAAAAATAGATTCGGAATTCGACCGATTCACTTCTCGGACCGCCTTCTGGCGATTGGGGTCGAAAACCGAGGTTTGACTGTATTTTACTCACACATGCAATGAGATGCTGCAAAAATTCTTTGGTGACCAGCAGCCCGAATAAGAACGAACGATAACTCTCAAACACAGATATTTCACAACAGGTCAACATCCCCACCTTCACTGCCATTATCGCCCAGCACCAACTCCAATGGACTGGTCATGTGGTCTGCATGCCCAATTCTCACCTCCCAAAACAAGTCCTATACTCTCAACTTTTTACAGGACAACGTGCCCCAGGCGGGCAAAGGTTTAAGGGGAACAACAAAGCAAACATCAAGAAGTGCCACATAGACCCTAATACCTAGGAGGCCACAGCAACCAACAAAGTGGCCTGGAGACAACTTGTCTGAGATGGAGCCGCACAATACAATGACGATCTCCACAATGCTGTGGAAGACAAACGCAGACGTAGCGCGGCTCCACCAAAAAGATTCCACCGAGACCCACGACCCTTGCTGCCCATCCCTGTCCACACTGCACAAAAGTATGTGGCTCTCGGATCGGCCTCTTTGCCCACCTGAAGACCCACGAGGACCAAGAGGGAGAACAGTCATACTCGACCCTGAGTGACCGCCTATGATGATATGACTCTGCGACAACACTTCAAAGAATGAAAGTCAAATTATTGTCGCTTTCTAAATCGGTTCCATTCATTTTCTATTGTTTCTTTACCTGTTTGGGGTTTGTTTAAGGCGGCTGCATCCTAATTAAACAGACTTCAGGCGAAAGGCGGAGGCACAATGTCCAAAACGTTTAATGTCCAAATGGGTTTTGAAGCAAATTCACTCAAAAAAGAAGTAAATTATGCAAATACCATTTATGGGCCAGTAAATTACACGGATCACGTAAATTATGTAAATGGAATTTATATGCCAGTAAATTACACTGTCCAACTATGTTATCAAGGTCACATGCCTGTGTTGGTCACAAAATGGGGACACTTGGCACACAACTACATTGGATTAGGACCTTGCAAGGACACATTGGCAAGAAGGCAATGAAAACGAAACCTTTTACTATTACATGTTTGATGTTCAAATACCACTGATCTTAATTATACATGAGGGCTGCCATTATGCAAATTTAACATGAATGCGTGCCATCCCCCCTCGATTTGCATTACTATGCATTATAGGGGGTTACTGTGCGACTCATACATAATTTTTGTCCAAATAATCGAAATACGAGCAGTGAGAGAACGCATCGTAATCAAAACGTCACAAACGAGCCTTTTATATTTTCTCACGCGTGTGCTCAGATTATGTGATGTGTAATTTAGCAGCACATTTCAACACAAATGCTGGTGAGGCGTCGCGTCGAACATTCTAATATCATATAATAAGACGACTTACATTTTATTAGCGGTTTTTAAATCCGTTATTCGGACCTTGTCTCAAGCAGGTGTCGAGTGAGAGGAGGCTGGCGGGGAACTATTGCGGGCTGAAGAGCAGGAGGAGGAGGAGGGGGGGGGGCGGCTGCTGGGAGGAGGAGGAGGAGGGGGGGGGGGGTGCTGGGAGGATGCCAATATGGGAGATCGTGCGCAAGAGGAGTCAGTCCGACGTGACGGTATTCAGACTCTTTTTTTTCCAAGGCAGACAGCGTGGCATTGTCTCCTCTGGTAAATAGTTGAGACAATATCGTATTGTCACTTGTAGGGATTACTGAGCAAGCCATTAGCACCTCTGAAATATTTGGAGTATTCCAATGAGCGCTTTGAACAAAATCCCAGGACGTCACTTCCTCTATACGGATCGCGACTAATTCCTTTGCGGTTGGGAGGCGCTGATGGTGTAGGGCAGGAGTGTCGAACTCATTTTTGTCGCGGGCCGTATCGTAGTCATAGTTTCCTTTGGAGGGCCATTATGACTTTCAACACCTTATAGTATATATACAGTATAGGCGACACAATAAACTGATAAATAACTAATTTTGAAATCAGACTAGTGAAAACTGTTTAAATATTTTAAAAAGATGAATGCTAAAAAAATAGCAATTTTTCTATTTTTTTATAAGTGAAGACAATTTGTAATTTCAGTGTTGACACATGTAGTCGAAGCACAATTTGTTTTCGTTGACCTCATAAAATGATTTGGTGGGCCGTGGCTGGCCCCCGGGCTTTGAGTTTGACACCTATGTTGTAGGGGTACACTTGCCTGTCTTGTGTGCCGACGCCGTGAGTTCGATTCCCGCATATGACGGTGTGTGTGTGTGTGTGTGTGTGTGTGTGTGTGTGTGTGTGTGTGTGTGTGTGTGTGTGTGTGTGTGTGTGTGTGTGTGTGTGTGTGTGTGTGTGAGCGCGCGTGTGCGTGTGTGCGTGCGAGAGACAAAAAAATATTTCCGGTTTGGACGCTCTTTACAAGCAAAGTTGCGTAAACAACGGAAACATACTTAAAGACACACAAAACTGACAATGTTACATTTTTTTTAGTAACTAGCCCAGTTTGTTTTTTTTTATCAGGAAAATGAAAAAAGGTAGTATGTTCTAGTTTATCAATTCATTTTGCAGAAATAATGAAACAGCTAATGCCTTTAAAAACGCCCACTTCTAATTAGGAATATAGGCACGCACCCCTCCCCTCCATGTCTTGGTTGATGACGTAACGGAAGGAAGCAATCACAATTTTCCCATTGGAAATCACTGTTTAGCACGTCCACCTCACAGTTAGGAGGGTGCGGGTTGATTACACCCCCCCCCCCCCCGGGTGGAGTTTGCATGTTCTCCCCGTGTCCGCGTGGGTTTTTCTCCGGGCACTCCAGTTTCCTCCCACATCTTAAAATCATGCTTGGTAGGCCAATTGAGCACTCCAAATTGCCCCTAGGTGTGAATGCGAGTGGTTGTTCGTCTCTGTGTGCCCTGTGATTTGTTGGCAACCGGTTCAGGGTGTCCCCCGCCTACTGCCCGATGACTTTTTATAAGAGAGGCTTTATGTAAGCTGAATTGTTTATACGTTGTTATATATTCAATTGAAATTGGTATGGGTTCAATTGACTGACATTTCCCCTGACGTTTACGTACCACCTCCGCTTATCCGAAAAGGAGGCGCTTTAAACGGCGACACTCAGTTGAAGGGTCGGCCCCCTTGCTGTGGAAGTCTGGTGTTGTCAAATCTTTCCAACAAGCCAACCTCCAGGGGTTGTCTTGCAGTTATTTATCCCAAATTTAATTGGAACAGGGCAAATGGCAAGCCTCCTTGCTGAGCAGCGAGCTTAATATTTTTATTCTTTGGGAGTACACGTATGATGATTCGTACTTTTGGCATGTTGCTATACCTACAATGCATGTATTAGGCATTTTTGCTGCCTTAAACATTTAAAAAATACTGTATCTTAAAACAACAGGACATGGACTAAGCATAGTAAGCAAACCAGAAAATAATAGTAACAGTCTTTGCTTCCTTCTCTGGCGTAGTCAAGCTGATGTGTCAATCAAGCAGACTCCGCCCAAAAATACTGTTAAATTACTTCTGAATTCTTTTTTCTGGTCGGAATCGTAGTATTGACATCAGTTTTTAATACAGGCCTATCAAATAAGCGCCAATGTTGGGCCCGCTTTATTGTCCCTTTAACTATTGGTGGCTGGTATCAGTAGCTTTATTCAGTCGCTGCTACCTTGAATGAACTGATACCAATACTTGGTGTCGACACCCTCAGTCACGTATTCACAGATTTTTTTTCTTCAAAGTTTTTTTTCTATATGCAGGATAGCCCGGTGAACTGTAATAGACTGTAATTCGTGAATCTCCCATAAAACTCTGGCCAAACACTGGCCAAACACAGAGGGTCTTTGTGACCGTTTGCAACCTTGAACAAACCCTGATGAAAAATTAAGATGAAGTATATTTCGTATCCTGCCTTCAATGCGCATTGCATCATTGGTGTCATCCATGTGTTGAGAACATGTTGTACCCTGCACCCCCTGCTGAGGCTGCACACGTCACCATGATGGCGGCTCTACCCAATAGGACGCCGAGGTAGCGCTTCCCTCTATCCAATGGGATTAGAGGGAGCTCATCTCTTAAAGGCTTCTTCAGAAGCTTTTGTGTGGATGTTTGGTTGCATTTGAACCATGCAAAGAGTGAGAGCGAGAGGGGATGGGTGTGGGGTTAAGGAGGCGGGGCTGTCGTGCTATTACATAACCACACAAAGAGTCATCATGGAATGCCTCACGGGATTATTTTATTCACTGGCTTTGAAATGTCCTCTATGTTCACATACACACAGGGACAAAATTGTTGTCAGGGAATGAAAGAATAAGTTGATACAAAAACAAACATAAAATCACAATAATACTAAAAATAAATGTTTTCTAAATTAAAATTAACTAAAGAAAATCAACAACAAAAGATATAATAATATTAATAAAAATTAAATTAA